>NC_045428.1:368732011-369033761 GCF_902635505.1 Sarcophilus harrisii
TAATGTTCCATAAATATCTATGAGTTTGGGGGTTTTTTTAAGAGTGAAAGCTTTCTAACAGTTACACAGTTTCGTACCTGATTTTATAAGGTCTTACACTCAGTCCCACCTATCAGAAGATCAATTAGGGACTGAGGCTAGCATACACATAAAAGAATGGTGTCCAAGGAAATTGCTGAAATTCTTTAGCTTATCAAGTCTTATAGGACAAATGCTCATTCTGCTAGCACTCACTGACCTCCTTTTGAAGGGCCTTCACAATAACAGACTCCAATACTGAATACCAGTTCTTAGGATGTTGAGAGCAATTTCATTTCCTGTCTTATCCTTTTGGCTTGGTATTTCAAAGAATTCTAGCTTGATCAAGCATGACCTATTCTTTTGTGTGATCATAAATTATACTTTGCCTACTTTCCAGAGGAAAATTCTTCCAAAGGCCCTCTTGATTGATTTTGTTCACAGGTTCATCCTGCCCCTCAAGAAGCCAAGTTCAAAATCTTGGACATTCCTCTACGTTAGTGTTTCTTGACCTTTTCATTGGCAGGGATCTTGGTGATAGTCTGTTGAAGCCTATAGTCTTCTCAGGAAAATGATTTTACATGCATAAAATAAAATACATAGAATTGCAAAGGAAACTAATTTTATAGAAATATGGTTTGTAAAGAGGAAAACTGATATCATATGCAATCTTGTGGCAGATTTAATAGCTACAGAACAAAGTAATGATGAGATGTTACAATGGAACAACTGTAATATGATATGAAAATAGAAAGTCATAAGTATAAATAATGTTACTGTGCTTTACTGACTATTTCAAAATTGAAGAAGATGCTAAATTTCACTTAGAAGCAAAAATTAGGGATGCATCTTTTTTCTCATCCAAGTTCAAAGACTTTCTGAAATCTCTCCACTGATCTTGGATACCCCAAGTTAAGAATCCTTATTCTGCTTTCATTAATGCAAATTCCACCTCCCCATAAGGTTATAATTTTTTTCAAGCAAGGGACAATGGTTTTTTATTTCCTTTTCTATCATCCTCAGAACCTGAAAAGTCACTGAATATTGATGCTTTATTAACTGCTATGGATAAATGTTACCTGGAAATACTTCAAGACTTTTCAAAGATGGAGGAAAATAAATGTGTTCCAACAAACATATTTAAATGATGCTTTTTCATTGTACCCATCACTTCTTCTCAACAAGTATTTATGATAAAAGCAACCTACTGTTGTATGGTCAAGACTTTGAAAGAGAAAAGGGGAAAAAATGGCATAAAGCAGAGTCCTTTCCCTCTACAAACTAAAGTCACTGTCCAAGCAACATATACAAATTCACATCAAGTATTAGAAATTAAAAGTATAGGACTTTGGAAAAAGATCAAAGACGATTATCTCTATTTTACTATACTCAATTGTTCCACGAGGGGGTATAGTCCACAAAATAAGGTAAATGAAATGAGTTCGTCAGACGTAGAGAACTCCCTAAATCTCATCACAGACCCCTAGAGGTAGCTAGGTAGGATTGTAGATAAAGAACTGGGATTGGAATCAGGAATACCTCAGTTGAAATCTTGCCTCTGAGCAAGCTATTAATCTCTATTTGCCTTGATGTTCTTAACTTAAAATGTGGATAATAATAGCATTTACCCACCAGAATTGTTGTGAGGATCAGTTGAGATAATATTTGTAAAGCATTTATTTAGCACAGTACCTAATGGGTACTTAATGTTTCTTTCTTTTCTTCAGACTTCAGATTAAGGACCTGTACTCTAGGTATTCCATGAATTCAAGCTCTTCAGGCAAGAGGCTATACATACTACTCCTGTCATATCATTCTTCTATCTCTTTGTAATCACTACTTTCTGTGGTAGATGATATCTAACCAACTCCTTCATAGTATATCCTAAAATTTTGCCACAAATTAAAGTTACATTCACTTGTCCATTGTTAGCACCCTCTTTCTTTAACAGATAAAATAAGGATAACATTTACTCTTTTCCAGTCTTGCTGAGCCTCTCCCATTTTCCAAAATCTTTCAAGTATCACTTTGGATGATTCATCCATTCCAAGTACCAGTTCTTTCATATCCTGGAATATAGTTTACCTGGAACCGATGACATGAATTCATTGAGGACCCCTAGATTATTTTTTAACACATCTCCATGTATCTTAGGTTTCAGTTCCATATTGGTCATTTTTGTTCAGCCTGTCTATCCCCTTCTCAGTCCATCCTTTGATCTTCCTCTTAGTGTCAAATCCTGCTGTGCAGACCTTTGTTTGTCCAGACACCTTTGCTCAATTCTTTCTGACTTTAATTATTTCTGAAACTATTTTTATAGGATAAACCATACTTTTGCATTTATTTTCCTTCATCTTCTACATATGTTTCTTAAAGTCTTAGCTGTTTGATGAGATCCTTATGTATATATATATATATCAATTTCTTTAAATCTAGAGTAGAAAGGACCTTAGAAATCATCAAGTACATCCCTCTCATTACACAGACCAACAACAGGGCCCACATAGCTAAATGGCCTGTCCAAGTCATGTAGGTAATAAATTGCACTCATGCTTAATTCATTCATTAACTTGATAGATTGCATCAGTTTCCCATTATATACATAGAGAACGAATAGAATATTAGGCATCTTCTAACAGAGTGAAGAGAAATCCCAGTATTGTACTAAAGTTAGGATTAGAAATATTAGAGCGAAACAAATTTCTCTTTTGATTCCACAAGGGAAAAGAACTGGCTTCCCCAAGAGGTAAAATAATGACCCAAAGTCTTATGACAATTATTCATTTTATCATTTATTCTGGCAACCTAGACTCTGCTATTAAGTCATTTTTATAAGTGCAAATCTATGACCTCAGATTTTTTTAATTAAAGCTTTTTATTTTCACAATATATACATGAATAACTTTTTATATTCAACCTTACAAAACCCTGTGTTCTAATTTTTTTTCCTCCCTTATCCCTTCTCCCAGTTGGCAAGTTATCCAATATATGTTAAACAAGTGCAAGTCCTCTCTCTATTTCCACAAAGATCATGCTGCACAAGAAAAATCAGATCAAAAAGGGAAAACAATGAGAAAAAATGCAAGCGAACAACAACAAAAAGAGTGGAAATACTATGTTGTGGTATGACCTCAGATTTTAATTTCCCATATCTCAATAAGAGTTGATAAATCTAGTTAGACTTTTACTTATAGGCCATTAGTAAGATCATTCAGTCAACTAGGGTTTTATCCTAGGGTAGCCAATATCCATTTCCAAGCAAATTAATTTAAGTCTTTAGCTTACCTATTGATTCCAGGCAATTAAAATTCATTATTACTTTAAAAATGTCAAGTGAACTGAATACTTTGTCCTCTTCACTCTCAGCCCTGTATAATTCCAGAACATACAAATTATTGCTGAAACCATGCAATAATGAATATTTGCCATTTTACTATCCATTACAATATGAAAAGTTTACATAGCAAGATTTTTTTGATATGTCAAATAACATTTTAGTGATTCATACAATCAAAATTGATCCCCCTCCAAAAACCCAGCCAATTGTGATAAAATTTGGAGCAACAAAGCCAAATTAAGCTTCAATCTAATATATTCTTGTGTGTTCTACATTACCTCAAATCCTATGACTCATTCCCCTGCAACATTAAATAAAATTGAATAAACACTGGAACAAGAAAAGTAAATTTTATTGGTCCTACAGAGCCTGTTGGTTCCCTCTAGGAAACATAATGTAAAAAAAAAATACTAATTTCAAAAATAAGAAAGAGTTGTAGCAACATAAAAAGAAGTCAACCAATTCAAATTCTTAGATTCAGTGATATATGTGAATGATTAAGATAAAAGTATATGTATAATACTTCCTGTTATTCACATTAATTAAGTGACTTGTAAAAAGATAATGTAACATGAAGTTTGCCTGAATCATGATTTGCTCTTTTAAATATTGTAATTGATAAACAAAGATGATAAAACAAATCTGTTATCTGAACTTGATTTTTGCTTCATATTAAATCATCTACTTGTAAAAAAGGTAGAGAATAAAATAACTGATGGTTATAATAATGACAGCAAATTATTAAGAAAAATTAAGTTACAACATGTAATTCCTTTAAAAAGGAAGAAGTATGTATATTTCAAGAATAGTTTAAATGTCAGGACATTTAAAATTTTAATTCCATTGTGGAATGTTAAACCAAACTCTCTCACATTATTGTGAGTGAATCTACTTGGTAGGTTTGTCATGTTCTTGAGTTTTATATAATCAGCATAAAGTCATTTCAAAACAGTAACATCTGGAGAACCATATCAATTATAGGAAATTCTTCTTTCATTGGTACTTTTTGCTAAACCTACTCCTTGATAGTGGTAGATACTTTTAGTGAGTATATGTCTTTTGGACTCTATTGTTCTTAATAACCAAAATGTAAAAGTTATTTCTTTTGTTTCTTGTTTAATATATATACATATGCATATGTATATTATGCTATCTGTTACACATGTGAAGGTATTAAAATATTTTCATATTAACTATGATTTTTAAAAATCAAGAAAAATAAGGTGGAAAAAATATACTTCAATCTGCACTCAAAGTTTATCTCTTCTGTCTGGAGATGAATAGAATTTTTCATGATGAGTCCTTTAGAATTGCCTTTTATCGTAATACTGAGTCTTTCATAGTTGATTATTATTTCAATATTGCTACTATGTACAATGTTCCCCTGGTTCTGTCCATTTCACTTTGCAACAGTTCATAATTCAAGTCAGTTCAAGTTTCCCCAGGTTTTTTCTGAAACTATCCCAACTGTTACTTCTTATAGCACAATTGTATTTTGTCATAATCACATAGCACAACTTGTTCAGTTGGGTATCCCTCCAATTTCCACTTCTTTGCAACCACAAAAAGAGTTGCTATAAATATTTTTGTATATTATTGTATCAGTGGGTCATGAATAGTTTTATATCCCCTTGGACATAGTTTCAAATTATTGTACAAAATGGTTGAACTCTTATGTTGCATTTTTAAAATAATGTTACATAATTTTGACATCTGTAAGAGACATTTTACTGGAGAAGAATCTTAAAAGTAGAATTTTGTTTTTAAAAAAAATACTTGTTTATAGTCAAAAAACAGAAAAAGCAAGTGAATAAAGAATGCCTGTTTTCCAAGTCATGATACTTATTTGAATGGACAACCTATCTAGCTGATATGGTAATATGTATGTCTTGAACAAACAGCAACTAGATTCAGAATTGAACTGGAGTACGCATACAAATTGGATGGCTATTGGGAAATTGCATAGTTCTTTTATTGATCCCAAAGTCCTCCCTAATACAAAAATCAACCCTTATTTTATTTTCAGTAAAGCTGTATTTATTTAAATAAAGCTGTATAGCTAAATTGTAGAATTCTAGTCTCTGGAAAATAAAAGTTTCAATCAACAAAATGGCAGTGGAAAGGAACAAAAGGTCCCTCCATTGCCTTTGGCTTACAAATTCAATTTTTTTATACTTTATATATTCAGAAATTTTCCATACTTCATATATTCAGAATCATTGAGGAATGACATCATTGAGGAGAATATTCCTTTCATTGGTGCAGATGCTAAACTATCCGTACCCCATCTAGTATAATTCTTGTCCATGTCTTTAATGAAAGATGGGGATAGAAAAGGGAAAGATCCTAGTGGGCTGGTGTTTTTATCTAGATATCTTGACTTTACATAGCTACCAATAAGGGCTACTTATTGGTTATCCTTCACCCTTTTTGTTTTACTTCTATTTATATCTTTCTGATGCCATCTTTAATCTGTTTCTATTATATAATTCTTCAATTACATGGAACATTTATTTATATGGAACCTCTCATTCTTCAAATATTTTTAAATGTGGAAAATATTTAGCAAAGAAATTATATTTACATTGGTTTTAAGTAGCACATGATTTTCTGTTATTATTCAAATTATGAAAAAAATCTAAAAATAATGTAAGACAATTAAGACTGATAAATGTAATTTTTTCAGAACATTACATAAGACATGAAATACTAAATGAAATTTTCTAAATATCTTAAAGGAAAAACTTTAAACCTCAAATTTTAAAATTAAATTAAGGAGTGGTATGATATAATATGCCCACAAAGACTCACAAATATTAAACATTTTACTTGATTATTCAGCTCTTCTACATTAACAGAAATTTACTTAATAAAATTTCATCTTTAATTCATGGAAAAGTACTTCCCAATTTGGGGAAGCATTTGACCATGTCAAGCCAAGTTTTCCTTAAAATAGTCATTCAGCTATTCATTGATAGAAGGGAAAAGTTATTTTTTTAAAAATGTGTATGTGTGTGTATGTATGACAAAAATTTATAAATGTTGCACCTTACTCTCCCTCCAGATCATCTCTGATCCAGGGTCATGGGCTTCCTTCCTATTCTTCATAGATACTCTAAATCTCCCAACACTATAGATTTTTACAAACTTGAAATTCTCTTTTGTATCATCTCCTCTTCCTGAATTCTTTGCTTAATCTCAGCTAAAATCCTACCTTCTGCAAGAAGGTTTTCCCATTATCCCTAAATACTGATATGTTCCCCCAAGATTATTCAAATCTAATCCTATACATAATTTATGTTTACATAGTTGTTTGAATTCTGTCTTCCTCAGGTGACCATCTTTCCCTTTTCTTGCATCTCCAACCACTTGAAATAGTGCTTGGAACACGGTAGTTATTTAATAAATGCTTGCTGACAACTTGAAATTTGATTGTTTTTTAAAACTTTAAAAATCACTAACAGCCAAAAGAAAATGAAATGTAGCTTTAATTGTCAGCAGTGCATTTACCAGTCATCTGACAGAAATCTGTGGTGCTACAATTCTGAAAACATTGTCCCCTAAGCAAAATTGAAAGGTTATGGGTAGTCGTATTTAGAATCTTGTAGTTATTCCCGGATTAAATCATTTATTTCTCTTGCACATTTGTTCTCTGAATGGGAGAATATTCATAAGTCCAAGAGCTAAATTCATACTGGCACAAGTTCAGAATTGGGAGTAAGTTTTTTTCTTTTTTTAAAATTAACAATGTAAGTGGGCAACCTGAGGCAGAGTACTTTCTAAGTAACTGGCTTGTTTATGAGTTAAAGCTGCTTCTTTGCATACCTGGCAAAGTTCAATTAGATTCTGCCTTATCTCACCCACTGTTGACAAAATATAATCTCTTTTCTTTAGTAAACTCTCTTCCTTTTCAACTTCTCAGTTTCTTAACTCAAGATTTTGTATGCAGTCAAGTTTTCTTTTTGGAAAACATCGTGAAACAATTCTATTTTTACTTTGTCTTTGAATATCATGTATACAATCCAGCTGTTCTGAAGTCAACTTATACATTTTCATCAAGAATAGAATACCATTTCAAGAAAGTGAAATGATTCTTTGTGCCCTGGATGACAGCTTAACCTCACACTTGTTCTCTAGCTAAAATTCACTGTTCCCCCCTCTGCATCTGTTTTGGGATCATCTCCCAAGCTAATCACACAAGCATATGGGCTAGGCTTTTACTGTGGTTCTAGAACAAAATCATCACTTCCAATTTCCAAATCATTTATACATTCTTCAGTACTAAGACAAAATCCGATGTAATAAAAAAGTCCTTGACACTGTCCAAGACTCTCACTGATTCTGATGCCCAACCAGCACAAGTCTGATTTTTTTTGTAAAAATATATGCTCTAAACACATTTTTTGCTGTAGAAGATAACTAGTGAATTTGGCAATTAGTACCTATGTTGCAAAGGTTACTCCATAAATATTTTTGTTAGGTGCTCTGCCCCCTTTGCCTCCATTCTGCTTCAATCATTTGTTGATATGAGGATATCATTTCTATAACCTGAAACAGATTTTAAAGGCAGAGACTGATTTTCAGTAATTGTTTTATCTACTCTCAAATTTGTGCCAAAAGATCTTCAGCTAACACAGTTACATTTTGCATACCTGTAAGATTCAAATCACCATATGGTTCACACATACAAGAGAAAAAAATAAAATCCATGTAGTTGTATGGGAAGATCTGGGGAAACTGTGTCATCTCTGTTTTTGTCACAGAAACCTAAAATGAACTTTTTTTGCTTCTTACTCATCATCCATTTCTATTTGACTATTTTGATATTTTAAAATCATCTGTAAATCTGTACAATTTTAGATTTCTGCGTCTTCATTTTCAGATGATTCATTTGGATAAACAGGAACAAATATTGATATTTGAATATCTTTAACCCTGGATTCTTATAATACAAACTCTATCTGTTCCAAGACTTTCTTGGAATATTCTATACTTTAGGCCTAATGATGGCAAACCAAGAATACCATTCTTTCCTAAGCACAATGATGGATGTGTTGGATTGACATTGTCTTGGAGAGGAGATGGTATATTTATATTTGCTTTACTTCTGTGGAGTTTAAAGAAAGGGGTTTGAATATGTTCATTTTCTATACATTCTTCTACTTCATCTACTTCTACTTCATCTATTTCTAGATCCCCATGATGCTATAGTAAAAATTTAATGTTGATTTTCTGACATGATATAAATTATTTTGTTGTTGTTGTTGTTGAGTACTCTTGCTGGTCCACTGTGAAGTTCAAAAATATAGGTCTAAGGAATTGACCTTCTTCAGTAATATGCATACCTAAAAATTCAACATATTTGCATATTTCCTCTACATTGTTTTTATTTAGGCAAATTGTATCAAAAATCCTTTAACTGTCATGTCGTTCACTCTGCCTAGGCAAAGTCCGGGAGGGTCATTTCCTTCGGTCTAAAAGTGGATCTGGTATTTGGGATACCGTGGTTCTTGGCAGTGTCAGAAGCTCTGGAGATGAGACACAAGCCACAATACAGTGAAAATGTATAAGTTGACTCCAGAACAGCTGGATTGTATACATAATATTCAAAGACAAAGTAAAAATAGAATTGTTTCACGATGTTTTCCAAAAAGAAAACTTGACTGCATACAAAATCTTGAGTTAAGAAGAGCCCCAGAAGGGAAGTGATCAGGTAATTTGGTTTAGTTAATTTTTAAAGAAAGGAGTAATACTAAGAAGATGGTCTGCCTCAATCTATAACAGAGCAATAATTCATATCAAAGCTTAACTCCACTTGCTAGTGATCATAGAATCATGGAATCATGAAGCTGGAAAAGACTGGCAGAAGCAACATGGTCCAGATCTCTGACTGAAGCAGATGGTTGTTAGAACTATTTTTAGTGATTTCCAAGGATGGAGATTCCACAACCTCCTTAGTAGCCTGTTCCAATCTTACAGTCAAGATGTTCTCCCTTATGTCTAATCAAAACCCCATTCTTGCTATGATTTAAAACAATATCTATACAGTAACTCCTCTAGAATATGTAAAATAGAACACAGTCTTCTGCAGTATCCTTAGAATTAGGTTATTTTTATTTTTTTTAATTTACAAAAATCAATTTTCTTTCTCTTCACTGGAGAAAAAAAAAGATAAATTAAATCCTTATAACAAAAAAATCATAATTAAGGAAAACTAAGTGAACCTTGAGGACAGTTGTAGGATTAATACAGAGTGAAGTGAGCAGAACCAGGAGAACAATTTATACAATAATAATAGCATTGTTAATGAAAACAATTTCTCAGGGCAAGTCAAAAATCATCTATGATTCCTGAGGATCAATAATAAACCATGCTACCCATTTCTTAACTAAGAAAAATAATAGATTCAAGTTGTAGAATGAGGTATATTTTTCAGATATGATCAATGCTGGAATTTGAAGAAACTATAAACCTAAGTCCTTCATTAGCCTTTTCTTTTTCCCAGATTAAATTATCTCCAGTTTTCTCTTTGATCATTTTTATTGTGTTTTTTTTCTGGATCATCTTCAATTTTTCTGCCTGTTTTTGAAAATGCAAAAATATAATTTGCACATAGTAGTCCAGTGAGGACTTAGTCAATACCTTGGCATGAGTTATTTGTTGATAATAGAACCATACCACTCATTCATTGAATTTGAGATCCACTTTTCCTGTCATATTTGCAAAAAATCAATTTTCTCCAGATTTTCCATGTATAAGTTAGTTGAGTAGAGGCAATTAGGTAATATATGTAAGTCTAGGTTTGAAATCAGAAGACTTAGCTTAAAATTCCATCTTTGGATGGACTTTGACATGTGCTAAATGTGTTACTATGGGCAAGTCACTTAAGTTTTATGTTAAAGATCATATTAATATTTCTACCTACTGACTAAAAACACAGATTCAAACATCTTTTGATATTACTTTTACTACTAAATATACATAGTTATTCTTTCTAAAGCATTATTAAAATATGACATGGGTATTAGTCTAGACACTAAACCTTTTAAGTTATAGAGTATGATGGAGTATTAAAAAACAATCTTCCTAAAGTCCCTATGAACTCTATAGGAATAGAATGCTATTTCTCTATGAAGAAAGAGATCATGTTCTCTTGGATTAAAATGGGATTATAAATTAATTACATCAATCTAATATGCCACACACAATTATCAAATAACCATATAGAAAACTGCTATTCTATAAATTAATCTACAGTTTGGCAAAATTCTTTTTGGACTGATAGCAAGTTCTTTATATAAAGAATGAAAAGTTTTAAAATAATATAAATTTAGGAAATCATGTTAAAATCAGCTGCCATTTTAATAAAATATACTTTCTTATGAGAGGCAAAATGTTTGGAAACTCAGTCAGAAAGACCTGGGTTCAAGTCTCACCTGTGTCTATGTGACTCTGGGCAAGTTATTACTAGAAGATGTTTTTTATATCAATGAAAATACAGGTCTAGTCTCTAATTCTATTCTGTCTTGAAAGGATTTGAAAAAATTGTGTATCATAGGAAGTAAACACTATCTACAAGACGTTATTATATATGGTCAATGTGAATAGAACACAGAGACAAATCTAATTTGTAACCAAGATGAGTTTGTTTGCAAAGATAGAGAGGAACCTATGGTGAAAGTCTTATCACCATGGCAAATTTTTATTACAGTGGAAAGACATTAGAAGGATTGGCAGATTAATAACTTTTTCTTTTGTGTTTAGGCAGCCTGTCTAAAATGAGATGAGATTCATTTCCAAGTAACTGAGATCACTATCAGTACTGTGTGTCTCATCTAGATATAATTTAAATTGTTTGTTTTACTGAATAAATAGTACATCAATATCTTTTGAATACAAGATCTATTTTGTCCAAGAATTTCTCTCACCAAAAAGACCAAAAAAAATATGTGAATAATAAATAGCATTGTCTTACTTGATCCTTCAGTTCAATTAACCGGGTAATAATTAAACTTTAATTATCCATTATTAACTAATAATCAAAACACTGTTCTAGGTACTACATTTTAAAATTACAAAAATGAAAGAATCTCTGCCTTCCAGAAGCTTACATTCTAATTGAGGGGAAGATTCTTCTGACTCTACTGTTACATATCATCCCTGTCCTGGGTTGAATTGGAACCCAGGAATCAAGGAGTTAAATTGAAATATCAAAGGGCTGCTTTTGGACCATATAGTTCACGGGAGCTATGAGAGGATAGCAAAGTCAGAAGCAACTGACTGAACACTGAGGCAGCCAAGTAGCTTCTCTTATTGAAACTTGGCTTTCAGTCAGATAGTGGGAAGAAGTATGTAGTATTATTACATGAAAGCACATCTTTACTAGAAATTCTCTGTGAGATGGAGGACCTATGGAAAAAAGAGGCAATGAATCCAAGGGACTGGCAGGAGGAAAAATCAAGACCAATTTTAGTCCCAAAACAAACATCACAGAACAAATATTAAATTAAAAGGACAGGCGTCAAGGTGGGTGAATCATAGGGACATCAAGTAGCTAGAAAAGCAGACTGTTCCATGGCTAAAATAAACTGTCCAGTGATAACCTTTCTGATGCCCTCTAGTTTTGGGTGCTCCTTCTCACTCTTCAAAGTATCCTGTATTGCTTATCTGTTTTTATATTGTTATCCCAATAAAATTTAAGCCCTTCAAACGCAAAAACTGTTTGGGGTTCTTGGTTTGCTTTGGTTTGGTTTTTTGCTCTTTATTCTCACCTACACAAAGTAAGTACTTAGTAATGTTGGCTAAATTTCATTAAACTACTAGATAAAGTAGTTAGGTTTGGTTTCTTAGAAAACTTTGTCTAGATCTCATTCTTCCCCATCACTCTCTTTCTTGTATTAATATCTGGCTATGTATCTATTATATCACATTCCCCAATTTCATTCCTTACAACATAAAGACTTAGAGCATGTTATATTCTCAGATTCTAGAACAACCACATGAACAGAAAAGGAGCTAAATAAATGTTTATAGACTCAAACATGGGACTTACTGAATATTCAACTGACAAGGTCTTTCATATCTCCTCCAGAAGGTTAGAAAATAATAGTAATTTCTCCCCCTTTACTTCTGAGATCCCTCTAGCGCCAGGAGGTAGGAAAGATGGGGGGAGGGGAGAGAGTAAATCCTATTATCAGTTTTGAAAGGCTAAAAGCATTAGTAGGTGTAATCAGCATTCAGAGTTGAACCTGTCATTCAAGCTGCAGAGGTCTCTTTCCTATGTAAACCTCAAACCACCAAGCCACCCAGTGCAAGGAAATGAAGACTAAGGTGAAGTTAGTTATTTTAAGGAGATGATGATCTGGATTAAGAGACCCCAACCTAACCCTATTGATTAACAATGGAGCTGCCTTAGGCACAGAACTCTCCTAAAAAGATTAAAAATTGTGAGCTTCTTATGCAAACCAAACAATTTTCTAAAACCCCTACTGATCAAGTTAAAAAGTTGCTTTTTTAAAAGTTGCCTGTTATCCTTGCACATCCCAGTCTCTCTGTGAGCTAAATGGTTATGAAATCTATCACATTTTAGGCACTAAGTACTAAATAACCCTGGGAGGCAGGTGCTATAATTTTCCCCATTTACCAGAAGAAGTAGACAAGTTAAGTGACTTGCTAGTGTCTGGGGTGGGATTTAAATTCATCTTCCAAATCCCAGGTCCAGCTTTCTATCCACTGCAGTCACCTAGCTGTGTCCTTTGTAATTTTAATTAACCATTTCTAAGGGGAAAAAACCTACAACAACAGGAGCAAAATTTTTTATTTATTTATTTTTAAGTATAAAGTTCTCTGCAAATTTCTATTCTAATCCCTCTTAGTGGGGTGGAAAGGACCTTGAAAGTCTGTGGCAGTAAAGCATGTACACTGGCAGGATCTATCCATCAAACTGTAAAACTGACCTTTTTTGTGTTGTGGACACCTTTGATGGTTTAATGAAATCCTATGGGTTCCTTAAATGCATGAAACAAAATACATAGGATTACAAAGAAAACCAATGATATTGTGAATATAATTTTCAAAACATTTGTAAAATACAAGTTCAAGACCCCAAGTCAATAATGCCTTCTATTAGGATTTCTGATATGGTTCCAGGTACAGATTTAACTTGATGTTCATGTATCAAAAAAGTTAAATGTGGATGGACTCATCACCAAATTGGTCACTCAGTTCTTTGGTCATAACAACTTATAAAACAAAGAAAACTCAAAAAAGAACCTTCAGTCACAGTCAATCTCTCTTGGTGCCTGTGCTGACCGTAATAGAAGTATTGGATTCTAAGAATCACAATTTTCATACTGTCTACAAACTTCAACTTAATTGCTAATATTACAAGTATGTTTTCTTCACCCAAAGACTGAAGTGTTGACATAAAATTGGAAAAATAGAATCATAACAATATTAATGTTTTCATCATAAAGGAAAGTAGACTACAAAAGGATGCTACAGCTAAGTAAGAAAATTTCTTTACATGTTCATGTTGTAAAAACAAATAAGGGAAATGGCAAAGGTAATTTTATTTTATACACAAAGGCAATAAGATGCATCATTTTATATTTTTTCATCCTCTATCTCAGATATTGGTACAATAATCATCCATACAGTCACGTTCCTTGTATTCATCAACAACTCTGCAAAAAATGAAAAAAGACAAAGCCAGACAGACAGAGAAGGAGAGAAAGAGACAATAAGAGAGAAAAAGTGAAAAACAAAGTGAGAGAGAGAGAATGGGAGAGGAGAGAGACAGAGACAGAAATGAGAGAGAGATAGAGAAAGAGAGAGCGACAAAGAGAGAGTGAGAGAGAGTGGGAAAGGAAGAGAGAGAAGAAGGCGAGAGGGAGGAAGAGAAAATGAAAAAGAGAAATAGAGAGAAAAACAGATAGAGACAGAGACAGAGACAAAGAGAGAGAAAGACACAATATAAAGAACTTGATTAAATTCTCCAAACCAAGACAGCACACACTGGGTGTTCCTAAAGTCTTAATGCAGTTTTAAACTTGCTATTATTCATTCATTTCAGTTGTGCCTGACTTTTCATGACCCCATTTGGGGCTTTCTTGGCAAAGATATTGGGAATGATTTGTCAACATCAAAAGTTTAAAAATTGGTAAAGCTTAATTCCATACTAATATTGTGCTGCACCTTATACATTGATATTCAATGGCTTCAGTACAAAGGTAGGTAGAGGAGTGACAAAAAGCATGCTGGACAAAATATGTGAGGTTTGAGGTATGAGAGAAGCTAAAAATAACTTGCTTATAGACTACTCAGGTGCTTCAGGTCTTCATAGTATGAACATGGCCTTTCAGAAGAAAAATAGAACACCAAAAAACATCACATACACATGCAAAAACACTTGGTTACTGATATGTCATAACAGGATTAATTGATTGTCTACAGCTAGATAAATGATTAGGTAGAGTTATGATCAAAATAAATATCAAATTTGAATAAGAAATATGAGATGTTAGCAATGATTACAATGTGTTCATAATGAACCATTCACAAATAATTTATAAATGATGAAAAATGGAAAAATGAAAAAAAAAATGATATTGATTTTGTTTAACTATCATAATGAGGAGCCCAAAAAAGGTCCAGAAAAACACAATTTTCTTAGCACCAATCAAAGACCTGACTATCAAGGGCAACTACTGATTTCGAATCCAAAATAAAAATCCAAATAAAAGGATTGCAGATTCCATGGAATAAAAATTTTAGTCATGAAAATAAGGCTATAGAGAATTTGATATGTCTTAAATGAACTATGACATTTCAGGACATTCAGAAATAAAGTAGGCAAGTTATAAGAATAACTAATTTGCAGAAAGTGATAATAAATCTAATGATTTATTTCACATCACATCTAATGATATTTCACATCAACAAATGTGAAACCATCACACATACACTAAGCTTAGTCCTTAATATGCAATATAAGAAAGTTGAAATGACATTTAAGAAGACAAAGTTGGGAAAAGACACTGAACAACACCAAGGATAAAACAAGTAAATCCATACAAGTAAATCCATAAAAGCAATATAAAGATACATGATGGGAATCAGTAGGTTAAAGCATAAATATAATGATGACCCATGTGCAAAAAGTAAAATAAGTGAAGCCAAATAGGAAATGTATGATAAGAAATAGGGCAGGCTACTTATGCAGTAAGACTGAAAGATGACGGATAAACAGAGTACTGAACCCAAAGTTCTCCACAAAATGATAAAAGACCAAGTCACTATCGTGAAAACATTGTCCATGAAATTAGTAATAAGAGTCAATGATCTAACGCATCTTTCAATGGCACAGCAGAAAGAACATTGAACCAAAATAATAAGTCCTGGGTTCAAATCCTACTTCTATTCCAAACTGTCATGAAATTTCCCAGGGTTTTATTTTCTTCATATGTTAATAAAGGGGGTAGATTAAATAATCTTTGAAGTCACTTTCAATTCTAAATATATTCACTATATTCTTATAGTCTATCTACTGGTAGAAATGTTTTCCTTCTTCCACCTCAATCATCTTCTCTATCCCATATGGTAAAACAAAGGTTACCCAAAGATTTCTAATGCAAAAATAAACTCCAAAAAATTAATTGTGAAATATGTATTATTAAAAAAATATAAGGGGATTTGGGGGCAAGGTAGGAAGAAGGGTTGTTTATAGGTTTTGATTTTTTTTTTAGAGAGGGTATTGACAGATAACTCTTGCCATCTTAAAGAAAAAAGAATCTCTAATTGGTCCAAGATTTTTTAAAGTCACATGATTTTTATTTTAATAAATTATTATGTTTACCATGTCTTAGGAACTAACATTAAAATAATATTTATAAATGTTACTAGACATTTCTTGAAAAGGGTTATTCCTTTTCAGGAAAGTATTCCAGAGAAGTAGCTGAAGGCATATAATGCCCATATCACCTGAGCTAATTAATGGTTCTAACATAGCTAAAACTGCAAAAAAATCAATTCCATTAAACAGTTATTGTGTTTTGTATATATCACTTTATGCCAAGCACTATATTGAACAAAAAGTTAATAAGCCATAGTATTTGCTTTCAAAAAGTTTAAAATCCAGTAGGCATCATAAGATGGAACTATAAGTGCCCAAAAAGAGGCAATAAGGGCTTCAGTAGTTTAAAAGAGAAAAAAGAGAGGTGACATTTGACTGGGAATATATGGGAAGGCTTCATGAAGGTTGTAGCAATTGAGTTGCTTCTTGAAAGAAAGTAAGATTTCAATGGATGGACAGAAAAGATTACTTTTATACTCAAGGCAAGCAGTCCATTTTGTAATACAATGTGGGATAAGGAGAAATAGACATGCAGGATGGGACCAGAGCAGGGAAATTATTGTATTGTGATTTAATAAATTCATAACAAGTAAGGGTCAGAATATCAAGGATAACCCTTCAAAACTTCATTGTCCAGTTATGAAACTAATCCAAAGATGGCCTACAGATATGGTGTAATTTTGAAAATCAAATTTCAACATTATAGGCAACTTTGATTAATAAAATATGATATAACCATCTGAAATAATAGCTGGTAGAACTATAACAAAGAAATTCTTGTTAAAGTATAACAAGCAGATAAAAGGAGATGCTCAATGGAGTAGGGAGGTCTTTATGTAACAGCAGAAAAATAATAGGAAAGTAGGACGTCTCAATTGTGTTGAAGGTCTAAATCCAGGACTCTCTGAGAAGCAGAATAATTATCACACTGGCCCCAAGAAGATCAGCCTCAAACATTTACAAGCATGTGAGCTTGGATAAATCATTTCATATCTCAGAATCCCTGTTTTCTTAAATAAAAAATGGGAATAATAATATTTGGCTTACATACCTCACAGGATAGCTTTGAAGGAAGAGTTTTGTAAATCTTAAAGAATTTTACAAATGTGAGTTGTTAACATAAAAGCATTTTATTTCCTATTTACTTTATTCTGATGGTTACTTGTTCATTTACAATCTTAGAGTATTTACTATTTGGATTCTAAAGTAATTAGCCAGCATTCTAAAGCACTGTAGCTGACAATCTGCATTCAGATTTATATTTGCTAAGGTCATTTGAAAGATGCATACATCTTCAGATTTTAGTTGATGGCATTTACAAAGGTATGACAAGGGAGTATGACAATATATATATGTCATGGGCAGAAATATATGTGAAGGAAAAAAAACAGGGAACTTATAAGACCTCTGAGCTCTGACAGGAGAGAAAAAGGAGCAAGAGAGTAATTAGTATCAGGCTAAAATATAATCAGCATCACCAGGCTCCCTTTCTGTTCTCTCCAATAAAATCCCATAAACTGAGCCAGTCAATTCAATGTTCATATGCATACATACAGCAATATGGAAAGCATATCAGAAAGACAGATGTAAAGGTAAAAGACATAGGCTTAAATTCTAGTTCTGCTACTTATTACTGACACTACCAACAAGTCATTTCAACTCTCTGTGCCTCATCTTCCTTATCTACAAAATGACAAGGTTAGACTAGCTGTTCATCAAGGACCCTCCTAGCTCTCCGACTTATAATCTGTACTCTGTGAATAGATTCATTTCAGTATCTTTTGTTTTCACTTAGATTATTGTCACAAGTTCCTAGTGAAAAATTCAGCCCTTCTCTCCTCTGAACTAACACAAGGGATTTTTCCATATCTTGATTCAGTAAACCTTTAAATGTTATAGTTATTCAGTCATTTCTGTTTTGTCCAACTTTGTGATTCTATTTGGAATTTTCTTAGCAAAGACACTGGAGTGATTTGCCATTTTCTTCTCCAGCTCATTTTACAGATGAGGAAATTCAGACAAACAGGATCCAGTGACTTGCTCAGATTCACACAACTAGAAAGTATCTGAAGCTAGATTTAAACTCAAATCTTCCTGACTAGACTCAGAATTCTATCATCCAGCTACCTAGCTTTAACAATTAACAATAACAAGAACACTAATAATAAGAGTAGCTGTTGATGGTGCAACATACCAAGAATCAGAAAGACTCATCTTTCTGAATTCAAGTCACTTAATCCTGTTTGTCTCAGTTTCCTCATATGTAAAATATCCTAGAAATGGAAATGTTAAACCACTCTAGTATCTTTCCCAAGAAAATTCCAAATGGGGTCACAAAGAATCAGACCCGACTGAAATGACTAAACAACAACAGAAATAATAATAATGATAACATTAGCATTTGTGTGGTACCTAATATGTGTCAGACATTGTGATAAACAGTTTACAAATATGATCTCATCGATAATCAACTCTGATGAACATGACTCTCCAACAATGAGATGATTGATACCAGATCCAATGATATTATGATGAAGAGAGTCATCTACACCCAGAGAGAAGGCTATGGCAACTAAGTATGGATCACAACATAACATTCTCACTCTTTTTATTGTTGTTTGCTTGCATTTTGTTTTCTTACCCATTTTCTTTCCTTTTTGATCTGATTTTTCTTGTGCAGCAAGAGAATTGTACAAATATGTTTACACATATTGGATTTAACATATATTTTAATATGTATAACATATATTGGATTGCTTGCCATCTAGGGGAAGGGGGGGAGGAAGGAGAGGAAAATCTGAAACAGAAGGCTATGCAAGGGTCAATGTTGAAAAATTATCCATGCACATGTTTTGAAAATAAAAAGCTTTAAAAATAAAAAAATAATAATAATAAATATCTTATTTGAACAACAACCCTGGGAGATTGGTGTTATTATTATCCCCAATACAGGCAAGCTAGTCCCAAAACTTAGGGATCAGATCAAGAAGGAGCTTGGTAGGGAAAAAAGCCATAGACCAGAGGTAGCATTTGACCCCTTCTCATAGTATGCAGCAAACTTTCCTTATGTTATCCCTGGTTCTCCCTAATTATGGTGAAACATTTCAATATTAGCATGATTTTTTTTTCTATCAGCACTGTATTAGTTTAGTGAAGGGGACATCTTTCCCTCAAGGAAAAATTGCCTGCAACACAGACCTTGATCTCATTTACCCAGGAAAATAAAGGCTCAAGAACAAAATCCATTTTAAAGACATATCTAGATTCCCTAACTTAGTAGTTTATTCAAAGTATAAACAAAAGTGACTAAAAGAGCTGCATATTTCCTTTTAAGACAAACTATCTACCTTAGAGAAAGGTTATAAATGTCTCTCCTAAAGATTTCTCCACCCCAGTCCAATGACCCCAAACTAGATTATTCAACTTGTCATAGGGATACCTGAAAATACAGCTCCTGAAATTCAATCATTTCAATGTTAAGATTGAATTTGCACTCTCTCCTTTCATTATGCAAATGAAAGTTAGTAAGAGTAGTCTTCAATAAAGTCATAATTAGCATGGAGTGAACAGGACTTTGCCCAAGGTAGGATCTGCTCTTCCCTTGGTAGTGTCCTTCCTACACACATCACCAAGATCCCCCACATGTTGCCTAGTATTCCTCTCTGACAGTGATTAAATGTCCCCAAATGTATCTCTCTAGTCTCAGTGAACATTACTTGCCTCCCTATACTCTGCGATCCAACCAAACTGTTCTCCCTTCCATTCAATACACATCATACTCCATCTTTGGTCTCCATGAAATGATAATGACCTTGACCAATGCCTGAGATGCACTGACTTCTTATCTCTGCCTCATAGAGCCTTTCTTTTTCTTTAAAATACAATTCAGAAATCGTCTTCTGCTTGAAGTCTTTCTTAATAGAGTCCTGCCTCTCAAATTACCTTGTACTTCACAATTTTCTATATATTTTAAATCATTTACTTCATATTTATGCTGTATATATTTTAAATGTAGGTACTTGTCTTTTCAATTAGAATGGAATCTTTAACTTGTAATCCTGAGCATCTAGCAGTAGTAGGGAGTTAAGAAATACCTATGGATTAATTGTTCATGATGATCCCCCTACTCCCAGATTTTCTTCATCCTCCTCAATTCATGAAGAAGCAAAGGCCATATTCTCTAGTCCTCTAGTGGATTGGGAGGCTCCTCTCAGAGCTACGCTGTGTGTGTGTGTGTATGTGTGTGTGAGAGAGAGAAAGAAACAGAGAGAAAGAGACAGATAGAGACAAAGAATGATAAAGAGAAAGAGAAAGGAGAGAGACAGACAGAGAGACAGAGACAGAGAGACACAGAGATAGAGAAAGACACAGAGAAACAGAGAAACAGAGAGACAGAGAAAGATTTACAATTCGAGTAGAGCACTGCTCTATAGGGCCACAACCCAGAAATATGAATTTACCCAAATAGTGGGAAGAGTCAATTCTATTGATCTCTGATAAGCATATCCATAAACAATCTTGCTGCTTTTAAAAGTTAGCTATGAATGTTTAATTAAGAAGAAGCTTGCAAAAAGATTACCCTGAAACAAGTTGTATTTTTAAAAGCTAATCATCTTAATCATTTAGTTTAATCTCTTCCATTTCTGTTTACCTAGCATCCCATTACCAAGCAATCTTGTTTGTTGTATTTCTTATGTATGTTTCCAAAAAACAAAATCAAAAAACAAAAAAATACCCAACCTGTCTCTCTGATAGCATTTAGTTAATCCAGGATATTTATATCACTGATTACTATCAAGGAATAAGAATTTTCCATTTTCTTATTGTGAAAGTGAGTAGTTCAGAGTATCCAAATTAGCAATAAACTGTAGAAAAGTTTGGGATTCTGTTTATTTTGTTTCTCTAATGAGAAGAGCCCCAAGTCAACCACAACTCTCCCTAATCCCACTAAACCATGAAATGTTTAGTTCACCTGTGAAAAAGCACAAGGGATCTGTCATAATGAGAAACACAGCTTTGCTCTGGTTTGCCTCTCTGTGGGAATTTCATGTTAAGGGAAGACAATTTTGAGTCAGGCAGCTAAATTCTTCTCATCTTCAAATAACAGTTTAGTCTACAATTTGACAAATTAATATCTTGTGCTTCTATTTACTAGGAACTGAGAAACTGAAGGTAAAAAATTTCCAAATAGCAGAAAAAAACTTTTTTTTTCCTGCAAAAATATCAAGGCAATATTTTCTGTCTTACTCTCTTTCTTTTGAGTTTTGTAGGGAGAACAAAAGCATTTCCTGGCTGCTCTGCTTTTCAAAACGACAAGACTTTGGCATACATTCTGCTATTCCCACACCTGGAAAATCTCCATTGTATTATACATTAGAAAGCAAATATTAGTCTACAATGGAATAATTGGTCTATTTATGTGCACCTACAATAAGATAACAATGTGGATGTTGAAAATGACAGACTAGCAAGATAAGCTTTCCTTAAAGTCCTGGTTGCTATGGGGCCAAGCCTATGGGAGACCAGATAAAAATCAAGTCACATTCATTGAACATTCTTCAGAGAATTTGTGTATACAAAGACACACTAGGGGAAAAACTAGCAATAAAAAAGAACTCTATTTACCCATAAAAATCTTCCTAGATCTCCAAACTGAATAGAAGTGTATACAGAAGACATGTATAAACTCTCATATTGTCCAGCTAATAGAAGAATAATTTAATTCATTTGATTTCATTAATCTTTCATAGATGCTTATTATATGTAGGACACTGAGGTATTAAGGAGATGAAAAGGGAATGGTCTCTGCCCTTATGAAGCTTACAATCTCTAATATATAAATATAATCTATTAATATAATATAATATATTAACTTTCTTTTTCCATGGTGTGATAAGCACCAAAAACAAAGATTAGGACAGATAAATAAGGAAATTATGAGAAAACAATGAGGTCAAATTCCAGTGGTATTTAAAGACCCTTAATACTATGAAACATTTTGAATACATTCATTATCTAACCAAATCCTAAAAAGGATCATGAGAAAAATGAATCCAAAATCAAAGTGGTTATAAAGTCAATGAAGGAAACTCACTACTTAACTAGTTAAAATTAAACTTTCTGATCTTTTTATTTCTCTGAAAAAGAGATCTGGCCTCAAATAGCCAAAAATCTTTTGGGAGTAGTTATTGAAATTTGTAGCTACATTCAGACATTTGAAGAAGCCTTATAATGATTTTGGGGTCCCTTCAGTACAAAGTTCCTCCATATCAATATATGAGTAAGGTCAAATCCCAAGTCTTTTTAAGTATCATTATATAAAAGTATCCAAAGTATCCAAAAAAAAATAACATTTAGTATTTCAAATATTTGTTATTCCTATTTTAGAGAGGAGAAAATGGAGGCTCAGAGAATTTAAGTGAAATAGTCAAACAGTTAGATAAATAAGTGTCAGGACCAATTTTCAAACCCAAGTCTCCTGACAAGTCCCAAGCTATATCATATTGTCCTTTTGGCATGCAAGTAATCAATAAACATTTATTAAATGCCTACTATGTGTCAGATGCTGTGCTAAGTTCTGGAAATGCAAAGAAAGGTAAAAGACAGTCCCTCAACAAGAGAAGATGATGAAATAAGAGTATTCCCGACAAGGAGGGAGGAACAGGGGGACAGCCTGTGCTAGGAGATGAAATGTTATGTGTGAAAGCAGCAAACAGGAAGGTTTGTCTGGCAATGGACAGTGTGTGATAGTGAGTAATGTATAATCAGCTTGCAAAAATAGGCTGGAGACAAATATAAAGAACTTTAAATGCCAAACAGAGGAATCTGCATTTCACCCTAATGGTAAGATGGAACAAGGGAAAACACTTTTAACAGAGAGGTGATATTGTCAAAACTGAACTCTATGGAGCAATGTCTGCTGTCACTTCATTTATGGAGCAGCAGCACATATTTTGAATCCTCAGAGCTGTCTGGGGCTTTCTTTTTGTGTTGAATCAGCATCTGAAGATGGAGGAAAGGAAGGTGTGCCAAATTATCCATCATCACCTATCAGTCAGCAATGGTATGGCCAGCAATTAAAGTACTGTCCTGATGCTGATTGACCATTTGGTAAGTCAGTGATCATATTGGAAAAAGACAGAGGGAAACATTTCCTCCCCTGATTTATATGTACCTTATAATTTGTATATACCTATATATTAACACCATAAAGAGGAGTCCTCAAACTTTTTAAATAAGGGGCCAGTTCACTGTCCCTCAGACTGTTGGAGGGCCGGACTATAGTAAAAACAAAAACTTTGTTTTATGGGCCTTTAAGTAAAGAAACTTCATAACCCTGGGTGAGGGGGACAAACGTCCTCAGCTGCTGCATCTGGCTCATGGCCCCTAGTTTGAGGACCTCTGCATGGGATTTCTCACTGAGACATTAGAGATAATTTAATCCAATCCTCCCATTTTACAGAGGAGGAAATGGAGACCTGAAGAGATAAAATGATTTTCCTTGAGGTCATATGAGTAGTATGTATCAGAACTGAGATTTTAAATACTGTCTACTAACTCCAAATCAAGTGCTTTTCTTCTCTGCCAAAACCCCAACAGTACAAAATGACCGGGTGGGGTTCAATAGTGAAATACTGTACATATATGATTCAATAATGGGGAAGGAACCCTTGGCAGTACCAAGATCCCAATCTAAGAGCTAGCATAAAAACACATAAGCCACAAAGGTCAATTCTAGGACAATAGAGTGTGAAAGGGATGGGAGGGAAAAAGAAGAAGGAATATTGTTAAAGGAGATTTCTTAAGACCAATTTCCCAAACTTCACAATTTTGTCAAGGACAACACTAAAAACAAAACAAAACAAAACAAAAAAACAACTATCAGCTTAAATTTTCAGTTTTTCTCTATGAGCAAATGTGGCAGGATTGAAAGGAAACCCAGGACTGCAAAGAGGACAGGCTGCTGGGCAGATGAGATAACTCGAGAAATCATTTAGTCCTTCGTGTATTAAGTGTTGAACACCATAAGACAGCAGGAATGAACCAACAAGGGATAAACTCTTATCCTGCACTGAAAGCTTTTGGAAGTAATTTACACTTATCAGTAAAGACAACTTCTTTAAGAAAAGATAAACTTTAAAAAAAAATCTCACAATGGGCATCACTTAAGCTCTTGTTTTTAAACAAGAGAATAAAAAGCAAACTGTAGGTATTATAAGAAATTCCCTTTTTCTCTTGAGACACCTCCATCTTCTAGTCTCTTAAATCAGCAACTCAAGATGCTGTTATACTGATTTTATCTCAACATTCCTCTAATCAAGTCTCTTCACTCAGAGACCCAGTTCCAGAACCTCAATTTGTTCTAGATCATCATTACTGCCTTAATTAGAGTGCTGCTGTTCACTTGTGTTCAACTGTTTGTAACCCCATGAACCATAGCATGATAATGCTGCCCATGGGATTTTCTTGGCAAAGATACTGTAAGAAGTTGCCATTTCTTTCTCCACTGGATCAAGGCAAACAAAGATTATATCACTTGCCCAGGATCACACAGCTAGTTAAGTCTCTGAGGCTGGATTTAACTCCAGGCCCTTATCCAAACTATGACATGTTAAATTTGTTCATACAGTACATTTCATTTTTATTTATTCAGCAAATATTCAATAAGCAACTTGTATGGACAAAGTGCTATGATAGGAACTGAATATGACACAGTTCCTACCTTCAAGGAGTTTATAATCTAATAACAAAGATAATAATACCTTACATTTATATAGTGCTTTTTCATCACTATCATAGCATGAGGTAGGTTCTATGTGTGTGAATATTCTAATTTTGCAGAGGGAGAAACAAACCCTGAGAGGTTAAGTAATTTACTCATGACCACACAGCTGTTAAATATATGAGGTATAATTCTAACATGATCCTTCAAGCAGAAACAACAAGAAATGCTTAGAGGAGGGAAAACTCACCCTCAGATATAGTGATTTCAGAGGAGACAACATCTGTGCTGGACTTTGTAGGATGAGTAAGGCATCAAAAAGTAAAGATGGAGGAAAATAGGAGGCAATATTCCAAATTGAGCAGCTTGAGCAAAGATATGGCAAGCAGCAAAGAGACATGCACAGAAAATAGTAAGCAGCTAAAACATACAGTACATGTGAGCAGTAGTAGAAAGCATGACTAGAAGTGTAGATTGGAGACAAACTGAAGGATCATGAATTTTAATGGCTGTCAGGGGTTTAGACTTTATGCTGGAGGCAGACTCAGGAAATAATCACTAAAGGATTTTAAGCAAGAGCAACACGTTCAAAGTAAGTTTCTTGGGATGATGTATCTGGCATCATTGTGCAAGATGGAGTCCATCAGAAATAGACTGGAGATAACAAGCCTAATTAGGGTGTTATTTCAACAGTCTAAGCTTGAACTAATAAGACCCCAAACTAAGATGGTGGGAAGGGGAATGGAAAGAAGAGACAGATTGAGAAGTATTGTAAAGAAAGAAACAAGATTTGGGAACTAATTGCAAGTGGTAAAAGAGAGCGGGATATAGCTAATAACTGTGAGAAGAATGGTATCACTAAAACAGTGAGGAGAATTTGAAAAAAAGTTATCACATAAGAGAAAATAATGATACTGGATTTTATACATGTGAGTGTTAGACTGAGATGTTGTTAGGCAATCTTCAGAGAGAGGTTAGGATTGGAATTATAAATCTGGCAGTAATCCAGAGAACAGTAATGAATGAAGCTTTGGGATCCCACTATTTAGTGAGTTTGAAGAGTAAACAGAGAAAAAGAGAAAGGATTAGAAAGAAAAATTGAAAAACTAGAAGGCAAATACAGTGGAGAAAGCCTAAGATTCAGTCAGGCAAGCTAAGTATGAATTTCTGCTCTTCCATTTATTATCTATTTAACTTTGAAGAATCATTTCTTCTCTTCAGTCTTCATATTCCTCATCTTTGCATCTATAAAATCAGAAATGTGGAAGCACCTCAGAAGCCAAGGGAGAAGAGAGATTGAGAAAAAAATAGGGCTAGATCAAAGAAGTAAGAGATTGGGGGAAGGAGTATCTGGACATCAGAAAGATACTGGTGACTTGGAGGGAACATTTCCATTAGAGTTTGACATATTCCTCAACATTGGCACCTCTGATGTATTTAATTTATATACCATCCTCTGTGATAATTTCTCACAATGGTCACTCATGCACCTATCCCATTCAGAGTTTTAAAAGGAAATGGTATTGCTTTGTTGTTCTGTCTGTCTCTCTGTGTTTTTCTGTGTGTGTGTGTGTGTGTGTGTGTGTGTGTGTGTGTCTGTGAGTCTATGTGTCTGTCTTTCGCTCTAGTGTGTCTCTCTTTGTTTCTGTCTCTGTGATTGTCTCTCTGTGTCTCTCAGTCTCTCATCTCTCTCCCTCCACCTCCCTCCGTCCCTTCTTCCCTCCCTCCCTCCATCCCTCCCTTTGTCCTTCTCTCTCTCTCTCTCTCTCTCTCTCTCTCTCTCTCTCTCTCTCTCTCTCTCTCTCTCTTCTCTCTCTCTCTCTCTCTCACACACACACACACACACACACACAAAAAAAAAAAAAAAAAAAAAAAAACTGGTTCTTATTTTGTGTCCATGCCATGCACTGGAAGCTCTGCCTTTAAGGAGCACCTTAAATTTCCATGATTTTTAACCTTCCTGAACCTGGAAGGCTTCCAAGACTCTAGCCCCTCTTTTAAGGAATGCTCTGTTAGAGAGATATGACAAAGTAGAAGATAGATTACTGCTTCTGGGTGGTGGATTTTTAGTTTGTTTTATTTTGAATATTCTTTTATTTTGTCATTGCAATTCTGAAAGACTTAGTTTGTCTAATTAGTGTGTATGTCATGGATACTAATGCTCTTTTCCTCTCAATTAAAGAAATTAAATTTGTTTTACTTTTCATTGGCCTTTGCAGGCTATCTGATGACTCAAATTGTATTAACTGGGTGCATTTTAGACAGTAAGGGAGCTATTCTTAGGCTGCAAACCTCAAATCCTTATCCTCAGCTCCACTCACAGCCTCAAAATACAAAGAAAACTTAATTTTCAAACACCATCACACCTTTTGGGGTTTGGGAGATTAGGGAGGAGAGATCAAGAATAATTGTCAACACTGAATAAAAATGACAATATATTCTTCTATTTGCTACTTAGATGACAAAGGAGGTAGATTTTAAAATCAGACATAGGAAAAAAAAACTATGTCATAGAAAAAAACTACATACCAGAAATCCACAGTTTTATTTACAATTTCCTATTTTGTTTTTGTTTATGTAATGCATAGTTCTTTGGAGAGCAATCATTCAATCACCACTCAAATTAAGAGGTCAGGTCTCCACAGCAAAGATAATAACACTTCTCCCCTCGGAATTCTAGGGAGTAACCTGGGAGTGCTTTTCTGTAGAGTTTTGCTCATGAGTCCCCACCACTGCACCCCTCTATTTGATTAACAAATTGATCAGACTTAATCAGCCTTTAAAAATAGATGATTATGAAGATGGTATATTAAGAATAATTAATATAAAGCATTCCACCCAAACCAGAAGCATATTGTTCTACAAATATATGCAAAGTCCAGGAGAAAGAGGGCTCAAGCTTAAAGAGCATATTAATTAAAGGGGTAACATCTATTTATTGGCAGATCTTTTCTCCCCTTAAAGGTGTCTTTCTCTTTTGTGTAGCTTTCTTTTTTGACTTTAGAGACCTGAAACTGCTTTTCTTTAGTCTAGTTTGTTTTTGGCTCCCACTTTTGCTGGGACACTGCTAAGATACTCCTGGAAAGTTCAAAAACTTCAGACCTTTTGAAGTTCATAAAGTTATCCTCTGGTCAAGGGGGGTAGGAAGGAGACAGAAATTTTCTCCTTCCTTCTCCCTAAACAATTCCTTCTCAGAAATTTGGCCAGAACTTCTTCCACCACTAGGATGACCCACCATTGGACTGTCAGATTCTAAAGTGGCTTACATCCCTATAGAACATGAGTGAATTTCTTCAATCAATCCAAATATACTTCTTGTGTAGTACCATTTCATTTTATCTCATTGCTTTCACTTGTTCCAAATCAATTGATGATATTTCTACACCTCATTAATGCTTGCACTTGATCGATTGATTGATGGATTGATTTAATGAAGAAAGCCTCATCTGATAAAGGTATAACATTAATATAAGCACCTACATAGTGCTGTATGGCATAAAAAGGAAAGAAAATTTTAGTTTTGGTTCATTAAAACCTAGATTTTAACAGATGCAAAAAGGAACAGTTTTCAATTTTTTTAAGGTGCATGAAGTAAATGTAAGCCCTTTTTCATAGCTATGATGGAATAAGTTATTTCATGTCACTTAGAGGAGTACGCTTAGTAATATGTACAATTCATAGATCCACATGTACAAAGTATCTCAGATGCCATGGATTTCCTCTTGCCAAGGCCTAAATAACCGTTTCCTGTTCTATTTCCAGTTCTATTCTAGGAGGGAAAAAGTTGCCAGTTCCCCAGTTTCTACCGTCACTACCAATTAACTCTCTCCCTCTTCCATTTGTGTAAGTAAAAGGGAGAATATAGATGTTATCAATAATTCAGGAGCTGAAAATTTATAGGGAACAGATAATAATACCAAGATTGTTTCCTTTCTTTAGGTCATTTCCACTAAGTACTATAGGGAAATGAAAATAACACAGTGAGCGGTGACTAGTTGATGCAATGGATAGAGCACCAACCCTGAAGTCAGGAGGACCTGAGTTCAAATCTGGTCTCAGACATTTAACACTTCCTAGCTGTGTGACCCTGGGCAAGTCACTTAACCCTAATTGCCTCAGCAAAGAAAGAAAGAAAGAAAAAAAAAAAGAAAGAAAGAAAGAAAATAGCACAGTGAGGTTTAGAAGGGAAATCACATTGCAAGTCAAATGCTACATAAATGTGATATTGATGTTGGTGATATCATGAATCAATCAGTAGCTTATAAGAGTAACCAGAAAGAGTAATCAGTTTTATTAGACTGTACTGAGAAGCACAAATGGCTTCTGAGACACAGCTTGGCCATACTGAGCATCAACATAAGCACAGATGGTGTATGCTGCTATAGCTTGTTTAAGAATATTGTTTTTTCCTTTGCACATTCCACCTCAGAGATCTCTGAGTAATGCAGGTAATGTCAGCCACAGCAGCAATTTGGCAGTGAAATAAAATACAAGAATCATTCTCACAACTGGGAAAATGTCATTTTTAATAAAGGACCATTAAGAAGAGATGTTATCAAGTAGAAAAGCCTGTTATGGGTCTATAAAGATCTTAAACTTACTCACCCAAAAGACTATTCTGTCTCCTAAGCAAGAGAAAATGTACAAAACACAATTTTCTTTCCAACTGTTGGTCTCATATGATGAAAAATGGCTTTTGGTGGAAAATTCCAAAAATAATTAAGTGGTAAAAGACATTAGCAACATAGGCCAAGAGCTGCTTGGCCAGAGGGGCCTTATGAAGTAATGCTCATCTCACTCTCAGTGTCAGAAAAGTCCTGTACACCATTTAAAACCACTTGACTGAGGTCACTAACATAAAGGGGTTTTGTCCTCCTTTTCAGAAATATTATCACTTTGACAATGGAAAAATTAAGTGTGACAGACCCAAGTAATATTCTGTCAAACTTTAGTTAGACATCTGAAGAAAGATATCTCATTTAAAACTATAAAGGATTTTAGTTGCACTAAGTTTGTGGAGGCCTATTTCTTGTTTAAGAAGTTTTCTGAGAGATCTACTAAATGTAGCAATGAACTTTAGGTAACTTATTGAGAAACAGATCAAGTTATTGAAAAATATCAAACAATACAGAACCAAGGAGAAGTTTGTGGGACATGTACCTTATTACAGGGGCAAGTATGTGGTGCACCAGATCTGGAGTCAGGAAAACCTGAGTTCAGATCCTGGCTAAGTCACTTAACTCTGTTTGCCTCAGTTTCCTCATCTGTTAAATGAGTTAGAGAAGGAAATGACAAACCCACTCCAGTGTCTTTGCCTAGAAAACCCCAAAGAAGGTCTTAAAAGAGTCAGACACTCCAGAAATGACTAACAAAAGCCCTATTACATACCTTCCCACAAGTTGGCATTGACCTATCTTATGATACTTTATGAGTCTAGCTACTGAAACATCTCTGATTCTACCTTAGTATAGTTTAGTCCATATCTCTGTTTTGTCCATAAGGATATTAGGAGAGACTTTCTCAAAGGTTTTTCAATCAAAGCATAACTTACGTTACTCTGGTGTTATCTTGATAAACTATGGTTGTTATCAGTAAGTCCTGCCTTCCCCTTCCAAAACCTCATAAACCAGGCCTCATTCATAAGATCAGAAAGTCTAGCACTGGAAGGGACTTCAGATGACATCAAGTCCAGCTTTCTCATTTTACAAATAAGGAAACTGAGGAACAGGCACACCCAAAATTATATATGTAAGGTGAGATCCTCTATCTTTAGAGTCAGTAATTTTTCACAAATTTGAGAAAGTAAGAGGAAAGATAGGGTCCAAATCCTCAGCAAATAGCCAAAGTCTTAGTTGCCTAGAACAAAGAAAGAATGGTCTACTTGCCCAAACACACAGTAATGTGTCAAAGACATAACCTGAACTCAGATCTTCCTCATTCAAAGACCAGTCTTAATCCACTGTGCCATGATGAATTTGTTCAGAATGATGAATTGTATAGAACCTGGAGTTAAGCTTAAAAATCTATAATTTAAAGAATTTACCTTCTCTATCTTCTTTTTAAATCATTACAAAATTTACTTCATTCCTCTGACAATTTTCCAATAAATTACATTTCCCCAAAAATATTGCTAAGAATAACTCAGTAATGACATAATTCAAGCAGGATTCACTGATCCAGGTTATAGAACATTACACAGGATCCATAATCCTCACAAATTACAATAAGAAAAGACATTGCCTTAACCAACCTTGATTTTCAGATTTGATGAAATTAAAATAGAGCTATTCATCTTCTGGGATCTGAATACACCATGCAACAACTAAAGCATTTAAATCATGTCCCTTGTATTGAAACTTGAGAATACGTGAACCATTTCCAAAGTCTAATCTCTACAGTGTATGTGCCTATGCATTTGAACTAACCTGTGAATTTTTATTTTAAATGGACTCCATATTGGGAAATAGGCCAGATTTGATCCCCTACTTATTACAATTCTTATCTCCAGTTTCTTATCTGATAATCAGGTATAATTCATTCACTACAACTTTTCCACATTGTGTTACCAAGTAGTTTCCATTGGTGATGACAATGAATGCTCATTCCATTGAATTACTCTATTGTTCAATCTATTAAACCCAATTCATTTTGCATATCCTATGATATATTTCATAGAACAGCTAATACTGATATACTGTTATAAGTTTCACCCAAAAAAGGACTTTATACATATTACTTCATTTGTTCCTATTAACAGCCTTGTAAAAACAGTACTATTATTATCCCCATTTTATAGATAAAAGAACTAAAACTGAGAAAGTATCTTGCCCAGGGTCACACAGCCAATAAATGTGCTGCTCTAGATCTAGCACTCTATCCATTATGCTACCTAGTCACTATCTAAAAGATAAACACACTGTAAACTCATTGTTGGTGGGGTATGGACTCTAAACTATTTTCCTAGTAGTTGAGAAAAATTATTATTTATAACCAGTCATTTGAGGGCAACAAGAATTTTCCTTTTTCCCTCATTTTAGAGTTGAGTCTTTTAAAGGACATTATTGAAAACAAGATTAAATTAATCTCCTCAATCCTGGTCAGATCCCATCCAATTTTACAAGGAATTTAATCCCATTGTATTCTGTTTCATTTTAAATTCTATTTAAATTCAGGTGGGAATAAATTATACCTAGACCACTCCCTGGGATAGTCTGAATATAGAGATATTCTCTTTGTCCAAGAGTGAAATGATGTCACTCTCTCAGCTCCTCATTGGAATAAATCCAGTTCTCATTGTAATATTCCTTTTCTCATTACTTGGTTGGTTCAGGTCCTCCTAACTTCAGGGCTAGTGCTGTATCTACTGCACCACCTAGCTGTTCTTCTCTCATTACTTGTTAACCAGTCAGATTTGATTTCTGGAACTCCTACTTTTCCAAGGATCTATAAATTGTGTGTAAATTCACTACCTTAAGGGTCTTTGCCATTAAGGAATGCCACTGACCTCTTTTATTAAGATGGCAGCATTGTTAAAAACAACAACAACAACAAAAAAAAAAAACTAATTATAGAGACTTTTTGTCACATGGTACTAAAGGATTTATACAGATATAATCACATACTTTTGTCTTGTTCAACTCGGGCCACAAGCTTGGAAATAGATAGAAATAGAGGATTAGCACAGCCTTACCAATTGTGCATACTGACCATATAGACAAATAGTTATTACATATTCATGCTAGGAAGGAACAGAGGAAAGCATATAGCAGTTTATTTGTTCTGAATATTCATTTATCACGTACTCAATCCTTCCAAACTCCTGACTCACTTTTCTGTATTGGTCTTAATTTGTTTTGCACTCCTTTAGAATGCTTCCTTGGAAATTTTCAAAATTAAAAATAAAAATGTTTTAAAATAAAATATAATGGATTTTTAAAAGCAAATATTTAATATGTATTTATATGTGATATAAATTGAGAGCTATCTAAGAGCAGAAACCTCAAGTCAGAAAAACCTGTATTCAAATTCTGCTCAGACATATGACAGAAAGAATTGTTCTTTACTAAATAAATTCATTTTGTTTGATTTATTTACAACCTCTCAATTCTATAAGATATTGTTACAGATCAGCTTTTATATCAGTAGGCTATGGCTCCTACTGAAAGCTCTATATTTGAATCACAGATATGTGAAAAGCTTTGAACTTTAAACTAATCTTTATTCAAAATAAAATGTATCCCCCAAATCGCAATATGTCAATTAAATGGTATCCAACTGGTAACAATTGTTTAAAGAATGGAATTTAGGAAAAGGGATTATTGATTAATAAGAAATGGAAGTGGAAGAGCTTTCTTCAAATAAATTCACCTAAATTCAGTAAACAGTTTTAAAACACTGACTATATGTGAAGCATAAGTGAGGGGCCAAAGACAAAATTGAAAGAGTCTCTACTCTCAAAGAGCTTATGCTCTCCTGTATTTTCCTTAACAATTTGAACTAAGTAAGAAAATACAAAGTGTTTTGAGGAGAGAGCCAAGCTAAAATGAGTGATTCTGAAAGCTACGCCCCCCCCCCCAATATGGAGAGTAACAAGAAAGATACCATAAAATTAACATGTTAAGACAAATTCTAACTTGAGGGTGGAGATGAGTTCAGGACATAAAATTCCATAGTAGACAGGAGAAAAGAAGATTTAAGGCACTAGTCCCATACACAGAAATTCATGAATACCTTATGAAATCAGAGTTGAATATCAAGGAAGAGCTCACCAGGTTTCAGACTATGTACTGGTTTCCTATTGTAAAAACTTGAATGATTTTTGCTAAATGAATGACAAGCTCAATAGTAGATGTTTTCTGGTGGTTTATATGAGCTGACACTATCCCCAAAACTTCTGCACCCTGAGAATACCCCATTGTGCTACTCTCGTTTCAGCTCCAGGAGGGGAGCATAGAAAGAAAGAAAGACAAGTATTTCAAGGGATAAAGGAGAAACATGAGTGTGTTCCAGCATTAGATATGGCCTGACCTGCCAAAAGGGTAGTACGGATTCAAAATCCTCCAAAGGGAATCAGGTGTTCATAAGTACAAGGATAAAAAAGCAGCAGATAAAAAGGACAAGCTCAGTTCATAAAAATGCATGTTTTCAGTTATCTCACTTTGTATCATTGATTCATTTTTAATGAATACAAGAGAAATCCCCAAACTAAATCCAAATGAATTTTAAAAGCATTGGAATATCACTTGAAGAACTTACTAAGAATATAAATCAAAAATGTAGCCGTGTTTTTCCAGACTCAGGATCACACTTTTGCTAGGGGCATGAGTAAAATCTCTTGGGGGATGAGTGAGGTTTCAGATCTCAGAACAGCTGTTGCGTGATAGACTAGAGCACACCTTCTTAGTAGATAAATAGCATAAAGGGATCTTTGGGATTCCGATTAAAGCCAAACCTTACTAGCAAAGGGCTCACATTTTAATTAAATTACTCTTCTTACTTTGCTAAATAGTGTCATTTAATTAACATCTTTTAAAGTGCTATTTCCCCAAATCACTATCACATGGATAATCTAGTTTAAACTTGTGATATTAACTTCTGAGGAGTTCAGTATTTCTGCCCTGAGCACTAAGTTACTCACATATGTGCTATCTGTCAAGAAACTATTTGTCCAGCAGAATGAAGACTCAATCTTTGAGAAAAAAACAAAAAATCAAAACTCTTCCATTTAGCTCTTATGAGGGTTTCAGTTTTGTTTTATTTTGTTTTTCTCCATGGTAAAGGGAAGGAGCAGGACATTATAACTATCTAAAAATTAAAGAGGTTATCCGGACAAAAAAAGCCGTTAAGAAAGTATGGTCAATTAAATTTCTAATCTCCAGGAGAGCTGTATCTCATGGACAAATGACACCTCTGAATCTTAACCAGATTAAAGTAAAATATGTTAAATAAAACAAATTTGTAACACAGAAGATTTGGAGACAGAAGGACAAGTCTCTGTGAACAATTAAGGCTCTGAAATGACTAGTCTTCTTTCTAGTCTCTTGAAAGAAATTATTCCACTTATCAAAGTTCCACTTCAGAATTTCAACATTCCAAAGAACTATGTTTTGTGCAATATGAAGAAAATTTCCAATTTCATTCCTCAAAATGAAGTATTAACATTCACTCTTGAGACTATTACATCACAGACCAATAATTGAAGTTAGCAATTAGCAGGGAAAGTCTCTATTATAAGTAATAACAAATTTTAGCTAGTATTTATACAGAACTTTATAGTTTGCAAAATGTTTGACATATATTAAAATTTATTTGATCCTCACATTAATTCTAAATAATGTACTTTATTTCCCCCTTTTTGAAAGATGAGGAAAGAGTAAGAGGTTAAGTGACTTGCCCAGCATCACCCATTCAGGGAATGTCTAAACTAGGTCTTCCTGACTTGTATCCTATGCCACGTAGCTGCCAAGCATATTTCCTAGTAAAAGAAAAACTTATCATACTGTAGCTTTCTTGTTGAAGGTTCTAAAAAATTCTGGTGTGTTAGAGAAGGAAAAATGGCAAGGGGACAGGAAAGATGATTGCTCACAAGTGTTTCTATCCTTCATATTTCTTATCTCTGTTGCTCTGGTACCCTCACACAACACATAGTGTAGGAACAATTTCCAATGATGGCTATGAGATCAAGTTTGGTTCATTACTGCTTATCTCAACTGTATCAATTGATTTTAATTCCAACTCTGTCCTTTGTGATTAACATTGGCCAGAATTGTGAGGATATTAGAGGCAGTTTGGGGCTGGGACAATAGATGAACCTGAACGTAAGATGGATCTATCAAAGTAACCTAATAGTTATTGGAGAAAAACCATAGCGATGACTTGACTTCTCCTTTTCATCTTGAATGGGACAGTTGGGCAATCAGAAGCATGGGGAAATGGGAAAATATTTATAGTCATTACCACCACTGATCATAAGAATTATGACTGATCAAGAAGCTCTGTAAAGGTAATGCATAGACACACACATACACCATGTCATTTATCTCTCTAGATCGCCTTCTTCTTGACCTCACATTCTTCAAATTGACTTGGTCAACAAAATCTAGAAATTAATTGCCTATTTCTCGATTTGTTAATAACCTCATAATTTCTTTCTTAGCCGATTGCAGCTACATATGCAGCTGGAAGAGTTACAGTCTGAACTATTGGGCTGTTTGAATCAACACTCCAGGCAAAGGGAAAGTTAACCCAAAAAAAGAGCAGAATATCAAAATCTAAGTCATTCTTCTTCGTGATAAGATTTCAGATAATCAGGTTATACTGGGGGTTTGGTGGGAGGTTGGGGGAAGAAAAAAAGGTGGGGAATTGCTTCCTGGAGAATTGCTTTCTAGACAACAAGGCAAAAATTGATTCCAAGAAAAACTAGAAAAAGGAGACAAGTATTTCAAGTTTTGTTTATGAAGTAGAGGCAGAGTAGACTGTTGTTTGTTTCAAAGAGGACCATACTGTCATAGAGGTGATGCCATGAAATACAAATGAATTGAATTTAAGTGAGGGAGGGATGAGCAAGGTCAGCTGTTTTACTTTCCCCTTCAGAGTCATCTGTCAAGAATATGGATCAGGACAACTGGAAATAGTCCTGGATGCACTGGGAGATCTTGGCCTTTTTAAGCTAAGATCCTAGAGAACTACACTTACAGTCAGGAGCACATGATTGTGTGACCCCCTAGAAAGCCACTTAAATTCTTAGTCTTCTAGACCAATGGTTCTCAAAGTATGGCCTAATATTGATATATTTTAATTTTTAATAGGGTAAATATCTTTAAGGTTATGATAGTAGAAAGGAAGTTATACTGAGAGATAGGAGACCTCATATTCTAATCCAAACTTTCTACCTTTTCCTCTACATTGTTATATTTTAAAATTCCAGCACTTAGAATTCTCCATTAGCAATAATGGAGGGCAGAAGAGTAGCACATATCTATATTATAATTAAATAGACTGAGGAGAAAGGTCTGAGGAGTTAGGGAGGTTGAAGATCTGGAAGGTTAAAGTTTTTAAAGAAGAAGAGATTGAAGTAGAGAAAAGCCAAGCGCTGAACTTATTTGGAAGAAGCAAGGTAACCTGGATGGAAGGGCTCTCAAGAAGAACATGCAAAGAATAAGGGAAGGTTGCTGAGTTATAGAATGTGTCATTCATAGGATCTGAAAAGAGCAGTAAAAATCAAGGAGGATATAAAAAAGAAGCAAAAGAAAATTCCTGAAAAAGACCTAGATGTATAAAAAATATTCACAACAATTGGAAATTGAGGGGATGCCCATCAATTGAAAAATGGCTCAATATACTGTGCTATGTGTTTGTGATAGAATATTATTGCTCTTGGGAAATGATGAGCAGGATGTTCTTAGGGAAAAAAAAAAAAACAAACTTTAAAGTCCTCCATGAACTCGAGCAAAGTGAAATGTACTGTATACAAAGTAATAGTAATGTTCTGGGATGATCAGTTATAAATGACTTTACTATTCTTAGTAGTTTACTCATCCATGACTATTCTGAAGGACTTATAATGAAAAAGTTCTATTCATACCCAAAAAAGGCACTGATTGTGTCTGAAAACTGATTGAAGCATATTCTCTCTCTTTCTCTTCCTCTCTGTCTCTGTCCGTCTCTGTCTCCTTTTAACTTAATTTTGTTAATTGTTTTTATTTTCCTTAGGGCAGGAGATCTAAAGTTTCTTTCACAACTTGACTTTTATGGAAATGTTCTGTGTAACTTCCCAGGTGGTTTTTTAATTGTGAGTGGGGATAGGGGAAAGTACTTAGAATTCAAAAATTTTTAAAACAAATGAAAAAACAATTTTGTTTTCAATGTAAGTGGGTAAAAATATTAAGTAAATCAAAGAAGAAGGACAAAAAGAAAGAGAATCCCTTATCTCAAGGAATTCACAATCTAATTGGGGAAGATAACAAATATATATATCAAGCTATATATAGGATGGGCCACTAGGTGGTGCAATGAATAGTATCAAAATGACTCCTCTTCCTGTTAACATCTGACATCTGTCACTAGCCGTGTGGGCAAGTCACTTAATGGTATTTGCCTCAGTTTCCTCATCTGTAAAATGATCTGGAGAATGAAATGGAAAATCACTCCAGTATCTTTGCCAAGAAAGCCCCAATGGTTTCACAAAGAATCTGATACAACTGATACAGCTGAACAAGGATAATAAACAAATAAACAAAAAAAAAAAAAATAGAAAATAATTAGCCTAGGATTAAGATTAAGAGAGGTTGAGCAAGACTTCCTGTAGTAGATGGGACATAAGGGAACTTAGGGAAACACAAAGGGCAGAAGTGAGGGAAGAAAAGCATTCCAGGAATCAGGGATAGCCAAAGAAAATCTCTGGAGCTAAAAGATGTTCATGGAAGAATAAGGAGCTCAGGGTCATTGGAACAAAGAATATGCAGCAAGGAAGAAGAGATAAGACTGAAAATAGGAGAGGAAAGAAGGGGATTAAGCTAAGAAGAACCATAAATGCCAAACAGGATTTTATGTTTGATCATTGAAGCAATAAGGAACTATTAGAGTTAACTATACAGCTGACATAGTCAGAACTGTTCTTTAGGGAAATTGCTTTGGTAGCTGAATGGATGATGTATTAGCATAGAGAGGGACTTAAGATAGGTAGACTAGCAGGCCATTCCAATATCAAGAAATGAAGTGATGTGGGCTTAGATGAAAGAGATGGCAGCGTCAGAGAAGAAAAGGAAGAAGATATTGAGGAAATGTTGCAAATGTGAAATCAATAAGCAATATATTATACATGATAAACTGAGAGATACTGAAGTCAAGAGTGACACTTAAATTGCAAACCTGGGTAACTGGAATAGTATTGCCCTCTACAGGAATAGAGAAGATAAGAGGAGGTAGGGATCAAAAGGAAATATAATGAGTTCTATTTTGGACGTTAAGCTTCAGATGAATACTGGACCTCCAGTTTGACATGACCAGTTTGAGAATTATCAGCATAGAAATGTTAAATCTATAGAAGCTGATAAGATCACCAAAAGTTTATCAGTGAAGGGAAGGAGAAGACAACCCAGGACAGAACTCTGAGAGTCACCTATATTTAGAGGGTGTGATCTGGAAGAAGATTCTGCAAAAGTGACTGAGAAAGTACCTGAGAAGTCAGGTACATTGGAGAATCAAGATGAAGAAGTATCCTAAAAACCTAGAGAGAGGAAAATATTCAGAAAGAGAGGATTATCAACAGATACAAAGAATGGAGAAAGTTCAAGTACAATGAGGATTGAAAAAAGTCCAGTTAAGAGAGTTGGCAGTTAAGAGATAAGTGCCCAATACCATGATAAAATCAAAATAAGTCCATGATTTAGACATAAGGGTGATGTGATAAGCAAATTAGGAGAGCAAGGAATAGTTTACCTGTCAGATCATGGAGAAGGAAAGAATTTATGACTGAACAGGAAATAGAGAATATTGTAAAATTTAAAATGAATAATTTGATTACATGAAATTAAAAAAGGTTTACACAAACAAAATCAATGTAACCAAAAATTAGAAGGAAAATAGAAAGCCAGGGAACAATTTTTATAGCCAGTATTTCTGACAAAGGCTTCATTTCTTAAATATGCAGAGAATTGAACCAAATTTATAAGAATACAAGTCATTCCCCAATTGATAAATGGTCAAAGGATATAAACAGACAGTTTTCAGATGAAGAAATTAAAGTTATCTCTAGTCATATTAGAAAATGCTCTACATATCACTACTGATTTAGAGAAATTACAAGTCTAACATATCACCTCATACCCATTAGATTGGCTAATATGCCAAAAAAAAAGAAAAATTACAAATCTTGAAGAAGATGTGGAAAAATTGGAATACTAATGCATTTTTGGTGGAGTTGTAAACTGATCCAACTATTCTGGAGAACAATTTGGAATTACACCCAGAGGACAACCAAACTATATCCAGTAATACTACCACTAGGTCTATATTCCAAAGTGATCTTTAAAAAGTGGAAAAGGACTGACATGTACAAAAATATTCCTAGAAATTCTTTTTGAGGAAATTGTGGGAAAACTCATCAATAGAGGAATGATGAAACAAGTTGTTTTATATGATTATAATGGAATATTCTTATTCTATAAGAAATGAAGAGCAGATGGATTTCAGAAAAACCTGCAAAGACTTACATGAACTGATGCTGAGTAAAGTGATAAGAACCAAGAGAACATTGTATACAGTAACAGCAATATTGTATAATGATCAACTCTAATAGGCTTAGCTTTTCTCAGCAATATAATAATCTGAGACAATTCCAAAAAACTTGTGATGGAAAATGTTAACTCTATCCAGAAAAAGAACTATAAAGTCTGAATGCAAATCAAAGCATTTACTTTCACTTCTATTTCATTTTGTTTTTTTTTTCTTTTTCGTGCTTTTTCTCTTTTGAGTCTTCTTTCGCAACATGACTAATGTGGGAATATGTTTAACTCATATGATTGTATATGTATAGCCTATATTAGATTGTTTGTAGTCTTTGGGAGAGGGAGCAAGAAGGAGGGAGAAAAATTTGGAATTCAACATCTTATGAAAGTGAATGTTGAACACTATTTTTATATATAATTGGGGGAAGATACTATTAAGTACAAGAGGGAGGGAGAGAAGAAGAGAGAGAGAAAGACAGAGACAGAGACAGAGAAACAGAGACTGAGACAGACAGGTATTCAAAAAGACAGAGACACACAGATAGATAGAAAATAAGAGGGAGAGGAAGAGGGAGAGAAGGGAAGGAGAGATGATAACTTTAAAGAGAGCAATTTCTTTGGAATGGTGATATTGGAAGCTAGATTGTAAGTGGTTAAAAAGAGGATGAGAGAAGAGAAAGTGGAGGCATCTGTTACAGACAACCTTTTCAAGATCTTAGTTACAAAGAGCAGAAGAGATATAAAATGAAAGTTAGAGGGATGAAAGTATCAAGTGAGGGTATTTTGAGGATGGGGAGACATGAATATGTTTGTAGACAGGACTTACTAAAAAGGAAAAGATTGAAAATAAATAATAGAGTTGGGATAACAATGTCAGAGAATGAAAGAAGATATAGTCAGGCTTGAGGTGAATGCCAAGAAATGTGTCTTCAAAAGAAAGCTAAGCTTCAGCAAGCACTGGTTGGAAAGAATGACAGGAAAATCTAGGATCCAACAATTTTACAATAGAGGGATAGTCCAGAGAAATATTTCCAGTGGAAAATGCAGGACCCAGAGAAGTCTAGGTTTATGTTTTCTATTGCCAGAGCAAGATTGAAGGGTGACTATAGCTAGCTTTACAAAGGATCCCAGGCATCTTACCTGTGTGGCACAGGTTCCTAGATCATATGTGGTCAATACACATAGAGAATATTAATAAGTGATAACCAGGAAAGGAATGTAATAGCCATGGCCTTCAAGTGTACAGAATAGCTATAAGCAATGTCTGCTCCTGGCTGAGGGAAGGTGGAGGTAGGGGAGGACAGGAGAGAATGTTCTGTTTAATTCAGACTCTAAGTGATATTTCTTTCAGACCTAAAATTCTGTGATTCTAAAAGTTTGAGCTAACCTGTAGGAACATAGCATTGTGTTGAAATTTAAACTCTGAATTTTAATTATCTTATAACAAAGCCACTTATAACAAAGTGACTAAAGTTTGGATTTTATCCAGTCACAGAATATCAGTTACATCATACTCTGAATCATATCCCACAGAGAAATCCTACAAAAGAACAGGTCATTTGTACTTTTGTGGTCTTTCTAATCAGAGATTATGTTTACAACTACATTGTTTTTGTAAATAATAATAATTCAAGCTCCTGACTTAGAAACAATAGATTATAATTACATATCTCCACTTGATTTTGTCATTCTTTTAAAAATTAGAGAATCTTGTCATTTTTCTCTTTGTTTCTGATTCTTCTCAAAAAGACAGTTTCTCTGGAATAATGATATTGGAAGCTAGACTTTAAGTAATCAAGAAGAGAGCAAGAAGAGAGTAAGAAGAGAAAGTGGAGGCACCTATTGTAGACAGCCTTTTCAAGGATTTTAGCCATAAAGAAGAAAAGAGATATAGAATAAAATCTTTAGAATGAGAATCTAGAAGGCTACATTACCTTGCCAACATCTACATCTAAGTATCAGAGGATGTTGAGTATCAAATAAGTCTAATCCCCCAAAAAATGATTCATTTGAAGTTAATATTCCTTGGATTTACTCTATAGATCTTGTGGTGATGGCTACAAAATCAGTCTCTTCTGATAACGTCCCATATACTGTCCAAGTTCAGTTTAGGCCATCTGACTATTGTTTGCTTGGATTTGGGGGAAAGAAGGAAAGGGGTTAAATAAATTGGAAATTAGATTCCTTTATAGACATATATATTTAATGTATACCAAAAGCTAAACTGCTAAGCTCTGTAAACCCTGTAAAATTTGTTCCTGCAAATACTTTAAGGTTCAAATAATCACAATGATCTAATTAATTGTAAGAAAATTACTGCCTAATCCAGAAATTACTTTATTAGCTTTCTCTTTCATTTAAAACATTATAAAACTATTATGAGCAAGCACATTTACAAAGTTTCTACTTTCAGTATAAAAGCCATCATCAGACTTAGGGAGGAAAGGCCTTCAGAGATAATCCTTTGGGTAATATAAGAATTGAAATGGTCAATTAGGATATTTAGTACCATTTACTTTGCAACAAAAAATATAATTAACAATTTATAAGAAACCCTCCAGCTATATACAGTTTTATCTCCAGTTAACACACACATGCGAATTCTGCAGATATAGTTTTGTTTTGCTTCTATAGAAATTTCTGTAGACTTCTAAATAGTCAACTTAAAGCTCAGGTTTCTTGATGTCCTTATTCTTCATACAGCAATTATGACATCAGTTCAGGAAAAAATAAGCTAGACATGTCTATATGTGATAGATGTCAAAGATAAACAATACCTCAATTAAAGCATCTCAATTTATGTAATTCATTTTTTTATTTAGATATAGGCTCATTGAGTCATAGATAAAGGCATCTTAGAAGTGAACTAATACAACTGCCAACAGTTTACAAATAAGAAACTGAGATCCAGAGAAGGTAAGCCACACAGCTGGATAAATAGCAAAACTGTGATCAAATTCAGTCTATTTGACTATCAATGTAGAGTACATCTGCTCATCCACCTACTATAGTGGAAAATTAGGGCTTTGAATGTATCTACTGATTTGAGTGTAACCCCTTCAATGAACAGAATAGATCTGATTTAAATATATTACAACACAGGTTGAATATGTGATTTAATAAGCCAAATCTTGATCAGGAAAATACAAATAGTAATTCTGTCTAGAATCAGGGCCAACCATTAAGGTTTTTGACACTCTGTGTAAATACTATTATACAGAGCATTACAAAAGGACTTGAGATGCTTGTAGTAGGAACTATGTGGGCTAACTGAGTAGATCAGCTCCTCTTTGGATCAAGTAGGCAAAACTGTCAAGGAGGCAAATTTATATTACCTAGCCATCATATTTTTATTTCCTTTTACTCTATCCTTCAACAAAACCACCGTTGTTTCCCCTATTCAAGTACCCATATCCAGTGTCCCCAAATATTCTCTCTTCCCACCTCCCACTCTCTCCATCCTTCTTCTTTTAAAGCCTGACTTTTGGAAAGGTTCTAATAAATTTATTTACATCAATCTCATTGTCATTTAAATTTTAATAGGGAAAGAAAGCCCAAAACAATGAATCCCAAAATGTAGGATTTCAAGCATCAAAGAGTAGACAGAGAAACTTCTTTTGAGAGCACATCTTACTTGAAATAACATAACTCAGAGCACATAACTTAGTTGAAATAATAGCACATAGGTTTCTACACATTTCAACAAAATGAAAACAAAATCAGCCTTACTCTGTCTCCCAACTGACTTCCTCTTCTTGATCAAATCAAAATGGCTAACTATTAAGGTTTAATGAATGGTAGATGAAAATAAGAGTAATTTTCTTCCCTTTTGCCACCTATGATCATATTAGATACCTTCATCACATGCCATACCTAAGAGCTAAATATGGTAAAATGAACCGAATCTATTCCTGGCTTCTGGGATATGTCCATCTGAAACAAATATCAGAATAGTCAGACAAGAGAGGATCAGAAAGATTATATAGAAATAAGAGCCAACTTTATGAATGAATGGATATACTTTGTGTTATCTCAGTAGGATTCCATGGAAAGATTAAGAAAGTCATGGGGCACCTAGAACAAATATCCCAAATTTTATATTCTCAGAACAACTAACGAATGCTACAAAACCACTAAGGAGTTCTCCTGATGTTATCTTGCTGCTGTCACTGAGCCTTCCCAAAGATATGTTGTCTTATAAACTCTGTTTTTCAGTCTCTCGTAGTCTCTTGGTAGCTGTATGGTCTGGTAGTCCAGAGCATTGCTTTTCTTGTCTTGGATGGTTATCTAGTGCCTGATGGACATAGTCTCTTCTGAACATGGTTCCTTGCCACCCATTTCTAGTTTATTCTATTCAGACCCACTCACTGGCCACCTCATCTTGAGTCTTATAGGGTAGAGTGATTAGAATCCTGATAAGGGCAATCATAACCACCACACCCAATTAACAAAATCCAAGAAGACTGCTTTCAGGCTGATTGTCTTTCTTTTCTATTTTCTAGTTTTTAGGGGAAAGTGATGAAATAAACTAAAGATGTATCTGTCTCCAAAACCCAAACTGAGTAATAGACATGATTCTTTTTGCTATTTGCAACACTAATCACCTGTCATAGGCATATCAAAATTCAGGTATTCTAATAGGTAAGAAATTTCACCATTACAGAATTCTGAGAATTGAAACTTTCATTTTAGGAGATCCAGTTGATAAGGGCATCTTACTAACAACATCAATTAATTCTTAGAACACAATTGTTTTGTTTTGTTTTTTTAAATAGCAATATTATTATAGGATTATGGTAGGGAAAGGGTGAAATATTATCAAAAGCAAAAGGTACCTCATTCAATCAGTCAATAAGCATTTATTGATTCATCCAATTCAACAAATAATTAAATGCCTTCAGAAAGCAAATAACTATGCCAGGTTCTGGTAATGCTGAGATAAATCACACATTGACAATGTGTGATTCTTTATAATAGTGAAGAAAAACTAGTATACAAACAGCTATGCAACAAATGAGAATAGATAAAGCAGAAGTACAAAGCTAGAACAATATCTGGCACAGGGTTAGTTGCTAATTAATCGATACATATGATAAGATCTCTAAGATATAACAAACTGGCATCTACCTTGATACATGGGATACTAAAACCTACTCCTAGAACTGGAATTATTTGAGTAGACTGCTATATTCTAGATTCATCTATATTCTTATTCATCCACTCCACTGTCAACTTCCTCTAGCACATTCAGATAATAAACATTCAATTGAGTCAAATTCATAAAGAGTTTAATTAGATCATTAAAATCATGATAGAATCAAAAGGCACTAGAGTTATGTGTCACAGGAGGCAACATTCTATTCACTTCTTAGTGCCAATACATAAGACAAAATCGTTCAGAATGAGATTCATTTCTCCTTTCTTTAGTTTTCTGAACTCCAGGAGAGCCATCTGTGTACCTATGGATGTAAACTTGGAAAACTGTATTATGCATTGTTCTGGCTTGGATGCCTACCTATCCCTAAACGTCTATCACTGATGAAACATGCTTATTGAATCCATTATAGATTAATACTACATTGGACAAAATCTGACTGTAGTAAATCTAACATCAATAAGTGACAGGGGACAGGTATGGCTTTCTTGCAGCCTTGGCCAGCATTTCTTTTTCTTCTATATCTTTTAAATTCAATGAATTTTTCCACACCACCCTTGTACTTTGCATACCATTCATATATCAAAACAAACTCAGGATTTGCAGTTACCAGAGCCAACTAGACCCCAGGGCAAGAGGACCTAGAGGAACATTATTCCCAAGACCCCAAGACTATCCCAACAGACACATTCTCTGCCAAAAAATCCCTGCTATCTATGACACATATAACAAGTCAAGTTTCATGTGTTAAGATTGAAGCCTTAAAGTTTCCAGTAGACAAAGAAAAAACTAATTTGATTGCAAAATTAATCGGGGAGAAAGAGGGGGGAGGGAGAGGTAGAGAAGGAGGGCAGGAGGGCAGTGACAATATGTGTTATGATTCTCTGTAAATAGCAGTAAGATCAGGTTGGCCATCTGGTCCTGTTTCAACCAACAATAATAGCTGATGTTCATTTAAAATACTTTAAAGCCTGCAAAGTACTTTATATACATCACCTCACTTAATCCTCATGATAATCCTGTGATATAGGTTCTGCAGGTATGACATTCCAGCAACACTCTCCCTCCTTACTTCTTATTGGAATGGACATGTGAGGAAACAAAGGTTACAAAAGTAACACTTCTTGCCCATCCTACACAATTAGTGTCAGAGGCAGGATTTGTACTCAGATCTTACTGATTATAGTTGCAGTGTTCTATATTCCATATCATTCTGCTTTCCTCAGCTAAGGAAAAAGAAGTATGAATGTTGTAGAGGTATAGTCATTCATCTGAGTGACTGTACTGAGATGAGTGCAATTTAATAAATAAACTCTTCCAGTACATTGGGCAGCTAGGTTACCCAGTGAATAGAGTATTGGACCTAGAATCAAGACTGATTTTTCTCAATTCAAATTTGTCTTCTGACATTTATTAGCTGTGTGACCCTGAGAAAACCACTTAACTATATTTGCCTCAGTTTCGTCTTCTGTAAAAAAGAGCTGAGAAAGAAATGACAAAATACTCCAGTAACTTTGCCAAGAAACCCCAAATGGGGTCATGAAGAGATATACTGAACTGCAAATGACTGAATAACAATAGCTTCTAGTGTAAAATGTGCCTGACAGTTAGTTCATCTCAAAAAGCAAGCCTTGCACTTCCTTTTTTCCTGTGAGTTGGGTCCTTTAACTAGTAAAACAGTATATGCTAGGAGTTGCAAAAACAGGATGTAGCACAGCCTGCATTTTGATCAGTACAGATTTGTGCAACTGATTAGTATCTCTTTGAGAAGAACTCAATTTTCTGGCCTTTATTTGCACTCAGTAAACCTGGAGTGATGGGGGAAGGGCATTGCTGACAAAATAGATTCTGTGTAGCCAAAATGCCCTGAGTCAGACCAAGAGCCAGCAGACTTTACCCAGAATTTAAATAGCCATAGATGTCCACTCTGGATAAGAAAATCTATTATCTACTGTTCTGAACAAATGTCATGAAAGGCAAGAGATATCCTCATTGGCCTGTGCTTTCAGCTTTTAGAGAATTTTTCTATAAAAGCACTAGAAAAAAGAAAATATCATTCCAAAATCAATATTCCATCCAGCAAAAGAGCATTCCTTTGACTTTGATCTACCATCTGCTGTTACTCCCCAGTATATTTGGAGTTTTTATATTTATGCAGGTAATACCTACCCTCTGCTCAGACAATGTAACTTATAAACCCTTATGAAAAATGCTCTAAATTGCTCTGGGTTGATACCTGTCCACTGATGGTCCCTTCTTTAAAAATAGTAACTAATCTTCTAGGATGTTTTTTATTACTTGAAAGCATTTTTCATTTCAATTTGGTACTTTTTAAAAAAAATTAAATCTACACAGAATTAAAAAAAAACTTGTAACAAATATATATAGTCAAGTAAAACTAATTCTTCCATTGACCATGTCCAAAAGTTGCATCTCATTTTGCAACTTAAGTATATCATTTGTCTTTTAGCACTCTGAGTCTATCATCTAACCATGCTTACCTTCATCATCTTCTGAAATTCTGAGGAACCAAGAGATTTCACCTAACATTTAAATAAACATGGATCCCCATTTAAGGTAAGAAAATTTATAATTTACTGTTTTGAATAAATGTCATTAAAAGCAAGATGCCTTCTGGAATCATGGTTGGTAATCCAAGTTCCTAAGTATTTCAAAGTTGTGTGTCTTTACAATGTTGATGTGGTTCTGCTCACTTCCTTCTGAATCAGTTCATTTGAGTTTTTGCATGTTTCTCTGAAACCATTTCTTTCATCATTTCTTATAGCATAATAATATTCCATTAATCATATTTGTATACATGTATAAGTGTGTATCTATATAGGTGTCTAGTGCAATCCCAGCTCCTGTCATGCCAGTGCAACCCCAACCCCAGTACCAGAAAAGCAGGACTTCTGAATCAGCTACAGCCCTGGTGATTTCTAAATCTCTCAGCTCAGACACACCAAAGACAAGACTGGCAGAAAAGGTTTGTCAGTGACATGAGAGGGCCTTGGGAAATCAGCATATCAAGGGTGATTGTAGCAGTGGTGACAGCAGCAGCTTCCAGAGGCCTCATCTCATGGAAGTCTCTGTGTTGACATTGAGGAAGGACTCTATTGTCTTAGCAGATCTTACTAGATCTTACAGCTACACTGGGGCAGGGACATTCCTAGTATTTCCAAGGCAAAAAAGAGGACCTGTGGTCAGATCTCTAGAAGGATCTCTGGAAACAGACGCACAAAACTCCTGAAGTTTAGGACAGTGTACTCTCCACCCTGGAAATAAAGCCCTACTTTAACAACGAGTTAAAAACCTAGTAATAGGCTAGGAAAATGAGCATACAACAGAAAAAATTCCTAACCATAGAAAATGTCTATGGTGACAAGGAAGATAAAAACACTCACTCAAAAGAAAATAACAAGAAAAATAGAAATTGGTCTCGAGCCCAAAAAAAAAGCTCAAAAGGGATTTAAAAAACCAAATAAGAGAAATCAAGGCAAAATTAGGAAGAGAATTGACAGGGATGCAAAAGGAAATACAAAAAGCTAATGAGATTACCTAAAAAAGGCAAAATTGGTCAAATGAGAAAGGATATGCAAAAGCTCACTGAGAAAAATAATTCCTTAAAAATTAAAATTGTGGAAATTGAAGTTAATGGCTTGATGGGAAATCAAGAAACAATAAAAGAAAATCAAAAAATGGAAAAAAAATAGGAAAAAAGTGAAATATCTCATTGGAAAAACAACTGACCTGGAAAACAGATTTACCTACAAGTCATGACCAAAAAAAGAAACTGGACATCATTTTTCAAGAAATTATTAAGGAAAATGATCCTGATATTCTTGAGCCAGAGGATAAAATAGAAAGAATCCACCAATCATTTCCTGAAAGAAATTTCAAAATGAAAACTCTCAGGAATATAATCAAATTCTAGAACTCTCAGGTCAAGGAGAATATATTGAAAGCATCCAGAAATAAATAATCAAAGTATAGTGGAGCCACAGTCAGGATAACACAAAATTTAGAAGCATCTATGTTAAAAGACTGGAGCACTTGGAATATGTTATCCCAGGGAGCAATGGAGCTAGAATTACATCCAAAAATCACTTACCCAATAAAACTGAGTATACAGGGGAAAAGGTGGAAATTCAATGAAAGAGAGCACTTTCAAGCATTCATAATGAAAATACCAGAGCTAAATAGAAAATTTGATTTTCAAATTTTCAAAACTCAGGAAAAGCAAAAGGAGAAATTCAGGAAAGTGATATTGTAAGGGTCTTTATAAGGTTTATCTGTTTACATTCCTAAATGGGAGGATACTTGTAACTCATTAGAAATGGTAGGCCAGTAATTTTAAAATTAACTCTCCTGGTTTTATTTGCCAGTTCAGTTGCTTTTACAATGAGATATTGCACTTTTTTCTATTTTTTTTTCATTTTATGGTTTTGTTTTATTGTTTCTTGATTTCTTATAAAGTCATTCTCATTTATTATGGCAGTTAAAAGGAGTATATCTAGATAGAAGGCACAGGTTTGAGGTGAATATGAAGGGATAATATCTATTTTAAATGTTGAAATTTAGGGGTGAAAGAAGAATGTACTGTGAGAAAGGGAAAGGGAGAAATAGAGTGATATAAATTATCTGCCATATAGAAAGTCGAGAAAAAGCTTTTACATTGGAGGGGAAGAGGGGGAGTAGAGAGGGAGGGAGTGAACCTTACTCTCATCAGAACTGACTGAAAGGAGAAATAACAAACATACTCATTATGGGTATAGAAATCTATCTTACTCTTCAGGAAAGTAGGAGAGGAATGAGATATGGGAAAAGGGGAAGGTGATAAAAGAAAGGGCATATTTGGAGAGGAAGTGGTCAGTAGCAAATTACTTTTGGGGAGGCATAGAATAAAAAGAGAGAAAAGAACAAATGGGGGGAATATAGTTAGCAATAATAATTGAAAAAAAAAGAATTTTGAATTAAATTTCCCTAATAAGGCCTCATTTCTCAAACATAGAGGGAACTGAGCCAATTTATAAGAAAAAAAAAGAATTATGCTACAATTGATAAAAGATGAAAAGATATAAGCATTGCCTAAAGGGTTATAAATTCATGCATACCCTTTGACCTAATAATATTACTACTAGGCATGAATCCCAAAAGAGATTTTTAAAAAAGGAAAAGGACCCTTATGTACAAAAATATTTATAACAGCTCTCTTCTCAGGGCAAAAAAAAATTGGAAATGGAGGGGATGCTCATCAATTGGGGAATGGCAGAATAAATTGTGGTATGAGATTATGATAGGATATTATTGTTCTATGAGAAATGATGAGCAGGATGCTCTCAGGAAAATCTGGAAAGTCCTCCACGAACTCAAGCAAAATTAAATATATTATATGCAAAGTAATAGCAATGTTCTGGGATGATCAGATATAAATGACTTTGCTATTCTCAGCACTACAAAGATTGACTACTCTGAAAGACCTAAAATGAAAAATCCTATCCATACCAGAGAAGGAAATGATTGTTTCCAAAAATGGATTAAAGCGCTCTCTCTCTCTCTCTCTCTCTCTCTCTCTCTCTGTGTGTGTGTGTGTGTGTGTGTGTGTGTGTGTTTTCTTTTTCTTGAGGTTTTCCTTTCTGTTTTTTACAGTGGAAGATCTATGTGTTCTTTCACTTTTATGGAAATGTTTTGCATAACTTCACATATATTTTCTTAATGGGGGTTGAAGATAAGGGAGAGAATCTGGAACTCAATTTTTTTTTAATATAAAAAACATGTTTTAAATGTAACTGGAGAGAAGCATTTTTTAAGAAAAAAAAATCACCCCTCTAAAGAGAATTATATTCTATAAGGGATGGTACATATATATGAATATATGCAAAGTAAATATGAGGAAATTTGGTGGGGAAAGGCACTAGCAGCTGCTGAAATCAGGAAAGTCTTCTTGAAAGAGGCAACATCTGAACCTCAGCCAAGTATAGAAGAAAACAAGGGATTCTGGGAGGCAAATGTAAGGAGTAGTACATTCTAGGCATGAGAAACAGATTATGCAAAGAAACAGAGAAAAGAGAAGAAATACTACATGTAAAAAACTACAAGATTGCCAAGATTGCTAGTTTTGTAGAACAAAGGGTATATGATAAAAATAATGTACAAGCCTGGGGAGAGAGAAGGAGCTTCTCCCTCCTTTGAACTCTTAGAGTAACTATTGTCTAGATCAGTCACACATACTATTTATCATATAATGGAACATATTATAATATAGAAATTGGTGTTTTTGTCTTATCTCTATGAATTAGATTATTAAAGGTTTGAGTGCAAGAACTTTTTTCCTGTGTCCTTGGGTTCTTACAGATGCTGGAATAAGATCCTTGCACCTCATTTTTCTTTTAACATATTTATTAATTTGTTATTTGTTAAATAAATGAATGAGTGACAGATAATACCTATCAGGAAGAACACCATTCAATACCTTATGCATTTTAAGGGTTTGTGTAATATGAGTTTTCCAACTATCTTATTGGATACTTTTTTATTGTCCTTATTTTTCTCACCTCTACATATTGATTGTCCAAGGGAAAATAGGTCATTTATATCCTTATTTTGAATTATATCCTAGTTTTGAATTATATAATCCATTGTTACAAAAAATGCATAGGAGACACTCAATTAATTTTTGATTGAGAAGATGGAAATAGAGATCTGTTTCTAAAAAGCAAATTCAATCACAATTACTTAGACTGGTCTAGATATCAAAAGATCTAGGATTTTATTAGTAGAGGCAAACCTTCTATCAAAGCAAATAACAACTTTTCTGCTCTTTAATAAATGTTTTTGTTATTGTTGTTTTCATGAATTCTTGTATCCTCCTTCTGCCCCTGATTTAAGAAAAAAAATATCTGATAGCCACTTTCCCATGATGAGCCTCTTTGAACTTGGATAGACTGATCCTTAGACAACAGTGCTTTGCTGTACTTATATTCAAGATCTTTCTGTCTGGCTTGGTACCAGTGTTTGCACTTCTCTAGTATAGTCTTCAAAAATCCAGAGTCATAGGCTGGATCAGTTGATAACAATATAAATTAATGTTTTCAAATGCCCATAAAAACAAATGAATTCATAGTAAAAACTTGATATTATCCAAGAATCAAAAGGATGTTAAAGAATTAGTAAAGACTATAGAAGTCATCTAATCCAATCCCCTTATTGTCAGATGAGGAGACTGAGGCACAGAGAAATTAGATGATATTCCCATGATCTCACAAGTAATAAATGCTCCAGTAAAATTGGACTTACGCCTCAGTTTGGGGTATTTTGCATCTAGTTATCGAATATGCAAAAGGAGATGTATTTACCTGCATAAGAAACAGTTTGTGACAGTCTTTGAGAGAGAGAAACATAGTTCTAGAGATTCATTACCAGAAATACACATGAAAAAAGAAGCTGCAGACATGTAATTGAAGCCAATTCGTAACCATGTCCCTGATGGCCAGTTTGCCTTCCTAGAAAATAGAAAAAATGACCTCTTTGGATGATTTGTGGCCTTCTCTCTTGATTTGTTCATGATCTCTCATTCCACTCCCAGCTGAAGAACTCATATCTTCTTGTATATTCTTCAGCATATGCTAATCTATAACTTTTCCATTTTCTGTTTATTTGAACATCTAAGTTTACTCACTATTTACTATTTATGATGGAATTTTGTGTAACCAGTATTTGATGGAAAGGGGCTAAGCAAATAAAAATAAACTGAAAGCTCCCCTATCCCTTAGGTATAACCAGACAAGTGTTTTGGTTTGTTTGGTTTTTTTTTTTTCATTTTAAATTAGATATATCACCCTAAATTACCAAAACCAGAGATGAGGGGGAAGGCAAAATCTTCCAAGCCTGTGTGAAAGTGTAGATTTGAATCAGGTCTTTTGACTCCAAATTCTGTTTCTTTACACTTTTATCAAACTATTCTATCGATTTAAAGTAGTGCATTATTTCAAATAACTGCAAGCTTGTAGCTGGCTTATTTCATAAATCTTATTTCATAGATTTAGAAATTATAGATGTTATCTTCTCCAAATCTCTCATTTTCTTGATGTACAAACTGAGGTCCAGAACTGTTTAAGCCATTTGTCCAAATTCACAGAGGCTGTAAAACATCAGTAGCAAGGATTTGAACCTGGCCTCTCTGACTCCAGAATCAGCATTGAACCATGTTACACTGGACAAAAAGATGCCATGATATGAAAACAGCAGTGAAATGTTTGTTATGGGCCAGAACTCTGAACTTGAAACAAAGGATTTTTACAAGGTACTAAATCAGTGGAATTGATAGAGACAATAGTTAATCTAATTTAGCATGATTCAGTATGATTGATTTAATCCTACAAGAAGGTGTTATGGGCCAGAACTTGAAACAAGGTACTAAGTGGAATTGAGGAGACAATGATTAACCCTAAATTTAATCCTACAACAAATAATGGTTTCCTAGTGAGAATCCTAATGATTGGTTTGTACTCGTGTGGAGCATATAAGCTAGAAGCCTCAGCCAGGGACATTCGGGGGACATTTCAAGAGAAAAGACTGGTGTCAGGACTTAAGCTCTCCGAGCCAAGGGGAGAAATTCAATTCGATCTTTGATCTTCCTGGTGGCTGGCCTAGACTCCTGCACTTCCCCCACCAAGACCAAGGCCAGCCTGAAAGGCTCTCCAGAAAGCTGTCCAGCCCCTGGAAGGAGATAGGCTCTCCAGAAAGCTGTCCAGCCCCTGGAAGGAGATAATAAAGGATCTGGACTATAAGAAAGCTAACCCGGCCCCAGGAAAGGAGACAAAACTTGGAAAGAGACAATAAAGGATTTGGATTTTAATCCCTGGCTGCACTTGTGATTACTGAACTGAAATGAAGGCTGCTTCCAGAGACCCCAAGAAAACTTCAACAGAGAATATTACATTTTAGAGAGAATATTACAAATGTTGCTTCAGTACTATTTATCTGTGCAAGCTGGAGTAAGTTTACTTAACTATTCTGGCTGGAATATGATCTCAACAGGCTTTTGTAGCTATATGATTCTTAGACATTCTTTTTTTCTGTTTCCATATATATTTTAATTAATAGAATTTAATATATTTTACCCATATCTTTCAATAAATATGACTGAGAGGAGAAACAGATACTTTGTTGTCTAAACTCTGTTGTCTAAACTCTGAACAGTAGTGGTAAACTACAGAAGGAAAAGAAAAAAAAAAAAACAAAGAAGCACTGTTCATTGACTGAATGTTGCTTATTTTAAGAAATCCAAGAGAGTCATTGTTCCAGAAGAAACCCTTAATTGTTTTGTTGTTAAATGTATCATGATTGTTGCTATTCATTGACAAGGTTACATAAATTTCAAAACACTCAAATGGCAAATGCTAATTTGTCTTGAGGAATACAATCTTTTCAATGAGAATACTAAGCATACTCTCCACTCTGACATTTCTTTATGGCCATTCTTGCCTCATCTAGCAAAATTTTGGGCCTCCAAGATTTTGTTTTGTTTTAAACTGAATCCAAAACATGACCATAGTTACCTGGGGAGAAAATATTTTCACAAAAATCGCATCAAGTATTCAAAGTTATGTTCTAGAAAATAATATCATTGTTGTTTACACAGTAAAACCCTCATTAAAACATGTCTCCAATTGAAGCACAAAAGGAGTAAATAGCAACAAGATTAATTCAAATTAAAAACTGAAGACTAAGGATAAGTTCTATTTCCCCGATCTTTTTTTATTTTCAATTAAGCCTACAAATTGTTGTTATATTTGATCTATTATAAGGAGCCAATGAAATAAATAAAAAAGTCATTTCTAAAGCTGCAATTTTTTCTGGTAACATAAATAGTTTTGCTGGCACATAAACTGAATGAATTCTTTCACTTGCTCACTCCAAACAGTCACTGAAGATATGCTTTTGCCTTCTCTTAAGCTTGAATTCAAAATACAAATCTATTTTTAATATCAACATAATAATGTTGATATTGTAGACCACACAGGGGACAGCCAAGAAGAAAGTTTAAAAGGCCACAGCACCCTATTAAAAGTATCCAAACAAATCATTTGTATCCATCTGTAATTCAAAGAAATAGCCCCTGCTCAATATTTACAGAGAAAATTGAGTGGAGCATGTTAAAATGGGTTATTTTACACAAGACCATTTAACATTTAAAGATACTTTGCTTGTCCATCAATTTGTGGTACATATATCTAATGGAATATTACTATGTTGTAAGAAATTATGAGTGAAATACAGAGAAGTATGTTCATCTCTATGAACCAACGCAAAATCTTCATTTCAAGAAACACGACAATTTAAACAAAAAGAATCTCTTTCACACACACACACAAACACACACACACATCAAAAGTGGAACACATATGTTTTGAAAAAAAAAGATACTCCCACCAAACCCCTTTGCAGAAATGGGAGGTCCATAAGTGTTTCATATTTCACACATTTTTTTCAATGTATTAATTAGTTAGCCTTTTTTTTTACTCGTCTTTTTAAAAAATATATTTTTAAAATCCTATCTTAAAAAATGGTTTTTTTTAAGGTAAGAAAAAATCAGTTTAATTAGGATAACTCTAACAGGAAATGGTGGAAGAAAAGTGTTAACTCAGGGAACACTGAAGCAACATAAAAAAGATGTCAATAAATTAATTTTAAAATAATTTAGATATTTTGCTAACAATTTCTGTTTGTGGACAGAATTGTTGTATAAGGATTTGTTTTACATCTAAGAAAAGATCTTTGTAGGGTCTACAATGAGTGATGAGGTAGAATTTTGAAAACTACCCAATGTCCTTTTCTAAATTATCATAAAGGAAATTACCTACCACTTCTCTATTTCTCCCAGGCAACATTATATTCAACTACTGAGACAGAGGAAATAAAATGTTGAAACAAAATCTTAAAACCTGTTTAGGTTTTTGAAAATTGGAAGATATCCAGTCTCCACAGGTCTGTCTGATTGTTACAAAAACTAATAAAAGCAGTTCTACTAAATTTTTTTGCTAGGAAGACCAAGTAAAATTTTTTGCAAGTGCTTTGATAACTAAGTTGTACATAATACAAACATAACAGTGGTGATTCAATACAAATTTTCTTTGACCTGAAGAAAGAGAAAGATCCAATTGATGAAAATGAAGTACAAAATAAGTAAGAGGATATCTCAAAAAAATTCTAAAAAATGTTAAGATTCAAATCATGACGACAAAATATTATGAGACCTACTAATTTAAATAATCCTTCATTCATGACAAAATAAGCTATTACAAAATGCTTTATGAACCAAAAAACACTCTATAGATATCAACTAGGATTGTTGTTATTAACTGCTTCTTCCTGTGTACTATAAAATATACATACTAAACTCAACAACAAATGTTTATTGACTAAAATTAAATTCACAAACTTTCTCCCCAAATCATTTCCCCTTCCAAGCTTCAATGTTATTGTCAAAGAGATTACAATCCTCATAGTGCCCCAGGCTTACATTTTAGGAGTCATCCTCAAGTTTTCACTATATCCAATCTGTTTGACAATGTCTATTGATTTTACTTTTGTAACATGCATCTTATACACTCGCTTTTCTCCTTTAATGCTGCCATAACTCTCAGATCTCCATACCTGGATTATTACAATAGCCTGTTGGTTGGTCAACCTGACACAAGCATCTCCCCACACTTGTACATTCTCCACTTAGCTGTCAAAGTGGTCTTCCTAAAATGCCAACCCAACTGTGTCACACACACACACACACACACACACACACACACACTTCATAAACTTCAATGGCTCCTTCCTTCTCTCCCTCCTTGATCAAAGATAAAATCCTCTGCTATTTAAAACTCTTTATGGCCTAGCTTCACCCCTGCTCTCATGCCTACTTTATCTATTTTCTTATACATTATATATCTCCATGTGCTTTTTGATTCAGTCACACCGCCTCTTTGCTATTCCCTAAAAAAGATACTCCATCTTCTAATTCCAAGAATTTTCATTGACTATTTTTTATGCATGTAATGTCCTTTTTCATCTCCACCTCCTGACTTCTTTCAAGTCTCAGCTTAAAACTCCTTTTTCTATAGGAAAACTTTCCAAATCTCTTTTAATTATAGTATCTTGCATCTATTGATTATTTTCTACTTATCCTACATGTAGCTTGTTTGTACATATTTGTTGACATGTAGTTTCCCCCAATAGATTGTAAGCTCCTTGTGGTAAGGGGATCATCTTTTGCCTTTCTTTGTATCTCCAGCACTTAGCAGAGTCTGGAATGTGATAGGCACTTAATTAATATATATTGATTTACTGACTACTCACTTTACACAAAGGCTATATGTCTGAAAACTTGCATGAAATTTAAATATTTCTAAATCAGATCATATTTCAAATGTGATAAGGTAATTGAGCAACTAGGTAACCCAGCAGACAGAGCACTAGGCTTGGAATCAGTAATGCTGAGCAATTCACTTAACCCTGTTTGCCTCAGTGTTATCATCTGTACAATAAGGTAGAGAAAGAAATGGAAAACTACTCTGGGATCTTTCCCAAGAAAAAGCCCAAATAGGATCACAAAGTAAGAATCCACTGAACAACAACAATAAAATGGGGATAATATTAAATAGTATGTATCTCACAGAGTCATTGTGAAGATCAAATCAGTTTTTATATGCAAAGTGCTTTGCAAAACTTTAAAGCATTTTATAAAGTTTAGCACTGATCATTTGTACCTTTGATTTTCTTAAAGCTGACATACCCATAACTAATTGTTGATATGGCACATTTTCTTTGTTTAATTTCAAATATCTCACTATAATGAAAAACAAAATAAGCACAGAAAACATTTTTTAACAATTGAATAATATCTATGCATTGTTTTATTTCAAAGATCCTCCCGCTTGAGCTGCTTCTTAGACTATTGCAGTTTCTAAAATAAGAAAATTAACTAAGAGATCTATACATTTTAAAATCTTGACAAGTGAAAATGGAGTGGAGAAAACACTTGAGCTGGCAATTTTCTAAAAGTATTCCCTTCATATTGAAAGACAGCTAGTCTCTCAGCTTTTATCTGGGCATTATGAGCTCTAGACAGTCTATTTCAAGCTCTAATTAGGACTTGTTGATACTTGGACAAGGCTTTTAACACCTGTGGATCACAACTGCTCTGTTAACAAGTAAGAACTCTTTTCTTTACCTATATAATAACAATGATTTACTATTAATGAAAATAATTCATAGAATCATGGGGCCAGTGAAAAAGACCATTAATCCTGTACTAATAAATAAAAATAGCCCTGTACTTAAGAAACCCTCAAATGTATTCCAAAGGAAAAAAAAACGTCCCCTATCTCCCTCCCCAGCCCACTCCCAGAAGTCTGATTTTATTTCTGACTCAGCAACTTTCTTTCTAGGAGACCTTTCTACACTTGGGATATTGTTATTTTGGAGGTGAATACTGTCTAAGTGACTGCCTATACATTCTTACTTTCTAAAATCAGTGTAAGAGATAGTTAGTAATTTATTAGTACTAATAGTCTTTTCAATGGTCCCTGGATAAAAGGTCTTGTCCATTGAAATTTTCACAATTTTTCCTAAGGGTCATAAGAACAATTCTTAAATTATTGGGTATAATCATTTTGGTTGCTATTTTCCTCTCCTTTATCTACCCATCTCAATAAATAGTCTACAAAAGTTTGTAGTTGTCAATAATATATTCACTGTTCCTCTGGCTTCTGTGATTTTCTTGGGTCATACCTGGGCAAAACCTAGACACTAAAGATAAAATCAATCAATCAATAAGCATTTATTAAACTTCTACTTTTTGCTAGGCACTCTGTTAAGTGCAATGGGATAAATTCCCCTGGGCATTTAGATCAGTAAAATTGTATTTATCCTTTCTCAGTTTTAATATAGTTCTTATATTTTGAAGCCCAACACAAAAAGTTCAAATTAGTAACACCAAATAAAAATTTTCAGGACTCCCAGAATTTCACTCTTGGAAAGTATCTCAGTCATGATCTGTTCTAACCCATTAGCTATAGACAAACCTTTCTCCACCCATTCTCCATTATGACAATAATCCTCAAGTCTCTGCTTGAACACATCTACTTAGGGGGAATCTCATTGCCTCCTAAAATAGCCAACTGCACTTTGGAAAAGCTTCAATTGCGCTGAATTTCTTCCTAATATTGAGCTGAAATTTACCTTCCTGTAACTTTTACCCATTCCTCCTAGTTCTTCCCTCTGGGGCAAGCTTAATATTTCTTTCACATGGCAGCTGTTTATCCAGCTGTGCCTCAATGGGTGAGGGAAGATTTTAGGTCCTTCCTTCTTGGCTCAGGATGGAGTCATGGAAAGGACACTGACCTGAGAATGTGAACATTGGACTCCTAGTCCTGCCTCTTTCATTAACTACTATGTGAACTTGGGCAAATAAGCCACTTCCCCCTCTCTGATCCTCAGTTCACTAAGCTGTGGAAGTCTGAGAGTCTCTAAATGAACTTCTTGCTCTCAAAAGCTACAATTTTCTAACTTTCTTGATCTGTGAGATCATTTTTCAAAAAGTCATGATTGATATACCCAAGACATATGGTGAACCCATTAGGAAAACTAAGTAGTAAATTATGAAAACATATTTGTAGGAAGAAATGGGAAACAGTGTGGTAATGAACCCCTGTAATGACTTATTGCAAGAAAAGAAGAGAATTCTAAAAGAAAGATTAAAGAGATATGTTCCAGAATGAGAATCAATTTTAGTTGATATGCAAACATTAAATTTAATAATAAATACAGAGAAGAGTTTTTCTCTTAAAAAACTGAGTAGTATGCATGCCAGTGTCTCTAGCAGATTTGGTTGTCTAGCTCTGGGTTTTAAAAATTTGTTGGCCATTTCTGTGTAAATTATGACTTGCTTTAGAAATTCCTAATTTTTTATTTAATCCCATTACAATGACTTATAAATAACCATAGTTTATTTTTTCTGGCCCTGTGATTCCTTGGTTCCAGAAATGATGGCTACTATGCATGCAGATTGGCAACTATTCTGCAATATAATGGCATTAGAGAGCTACCTGGGTATCTTTATTAAGAGATTAAGTGACTTGCCTATAGTAACACAGTCACTACATATGAAAGGTAGGACTCAAACCAAAATTGGCCTGATTCTGTGGTTAGCCCTCTAACCACCATTTCTACCCCATAGTGCCTTTCACTGTGGTTTACAGGATATCACTCAGCATTTTAGCCTTAGATGATGAAGTAAAGCCAACTTTAGATTTTGACATATTTAGATCTGTTAAAACAAGTTGAAAATTTATTTTGAAGCAATGAATTTTTCAATGTCATATCTTTATTAAAAGTAATGACCTTTTACAGTATTTGTTGCTATGCAATAAATATCTAAATCTAAAATTCAGAAACTAAACAAAAATTAAAATGCACATGAACTGACTCCTACACATATACACTATTTCCATCCGAGCCCTAGCTTTTCTAAATAGAACTGGACTACTCCAGGAAGCAATTAAGATTCATGCTCAAGGACTCTGGAGTAATTGGCAGCTTTTTGCACTTCCCCTTTGAATCTTAAGAAATGAATCTATTTTTCTATTAATTGATTTCCATCTACCTACCCACATTTTTCAGTGCTTTGACCTGCTATATTCTTTTTTGAAGCACAGTTTAAATGTGGCTTTTAGAATTTCATTTTTCCCCTAAATTGAAAAATCACTGATTTAAATGATGTCCAGTTTGAGGACAAATTATGGATGAACATTAATAAAATATACAGTTGGAGAAAACCTGTAAGAAGCAGCAGGGTATAGTAATTAATCAATAAGCATTTTTTAATTATGCTTGATACTTGAGAAATAAAGAAAAAAGCAAAATTAGTTTCTGCCTTCAGAGAGATTTTTTAATACATGCTACCAAGACAGACATTCAGCATTCACATCAATAATACCATTCCCAAAGTTTATGATAGTTTCCTAGAAGGAAAATTCTGATTCAAAGATAAAATTGGGCTTCCCAAGGAAGAATATTTTTTTCATTAGAACACACAACTCAGTAGAGCCTCAGTAGAGCTCACCCTAAAATAAATCTTATAGGAAATTCAAAGAAGAAAACTTTTGGGGGGTTCTGTGTTTTGCTTGTGAACTTTCAGACTAGTATCATAATTTGCAAAATAACTGTCATAAATGTTATATGGTTATTATAATTGTCTATTCAAATAAACTATCACAAAAATATTGAGGAGTAATTACTATATGATTATTAAAAAATGTATTAGTGGACTTTTTTCCACTATGAAATTCTAATTTTTTTAATGTAGCATATGCTCTAGATAAAATGTATCATATAGTTTCCAAAGACAATACATTTCACTTTCTTCCTCTTATTCAATTCTGGCCCTGTTTCATTCTCAATCAGCAGTGTCTTTCTATGATACTTGAACAGATGGATGAGTTCTATGCATTGTCCATCCATAGTGTTTATTATATTCTGAACAATAGGTACTTTTCCTCCAATTGCTTTTTCCTGGGTTGACTGTGAGTTCATTGACCTCTTCTGAACTATTACATATATATATATATATATATATATATATATATATATATATATATATATCGCTATGTATGTATGTATGTATGTATGTATATTTACATGTACCTACACATACAGTTACATATATACATAAAATATGTATATTATAAATATTTGTATAGATGTCAATTCCAAGTATATTTCAATGTAATAAGTTTTCCTTGTTAATCCTTTGTGTTCAATTTTATGAAATATCATTCACAAAAAGAAGCATCTAAAGGACCTCACTGTATATAGAGAATCCCTTTTCAATCTTTACCCTACTCTAGGCCTCCTCCATGAGAGTGGCAACTGATGTTAGAGAGTATAAGATTTTATGCCTTATTTAATAATTGATCAGAAAGTTGTCTACATTAACTCTGCTATTAAATATTTCAAGTCTTTTTATGTGATTTTGATTTTTGTTTTGTGGGCCTTGATAGTAGAGCTTTGATGTACCAAATTAAATTTTATAATACTCTCTGAATCTTTAAGTCAACTAGGTGATTGAATACTATTGAATATCGTTTACAAAAATCTGCCTGTTGTCTTCTCATTTCTTCACCAAAGATACTTTCATTGTATTCTTATAAATTTTTGTAGAATTGAAAAATTTGGCATATGACTCAGTTTTCAATAGTTTTTCAGTAACATTTTTCATGCCATACTTTTAATGACCTCAAGCTTCTACCTAGACAAAAGTCAATCTTTTTAACATCAGTATTATTCCAAAGATGTTATATGTCAGCATTATATAATATACCATGGTGTCCAAGAAATAAAGTTTCAGACTGCCCAAAAGAAAATGGAGAAATGTATGGCAGGCATGGGCAGCTAGAACATATCACTAAGAGAAAATTTTGCAGCAAAATCATCTCATTAGCAGAGAGATATATGGCTGAAAAAGCAGTTACTTGGTTTGTGTCAAGAAATAAGGATAATCAATGTATAGCCTATAAGCTTCATTGATATTTCTAAATAAATACATCAAAATATCTAAAGGTTGTTCTCCCTACCCTAGCATACTGAGTGAATCTCCTGTTTAGGAGTTGGAGAAAATTACACAAGATGGGAAGGCTTAAAATAGGTCATTATCTATCACATTGAAGTATATATACACACATTGAAGAGATCATAGGTCCATCAGAGTTTTACATATTTTTTTAATAAATGGAACAACTAACTTTAAAACTTCCTGTAGGACATTATAAGAAATCTAAACAAATCAATTACCATGACTCATCTGGGGCCTGGAGAACAAATGATGAAATATATTTCCCTTTTCTCAGTAGCTTTTGTTTTTTATTATGAAGAAGGATTCATTGAGGATAAGCAAAGGGTACATAAGGAAACAACTATGATAAATAAATGACTGAAGCTCCTTTTTAAAAAAAATACAAAATCTACCAGGAAATTTTGACTTTTCATACAATGATATGATGAGGCGCTCATTACAATAATATGAAAATGATGCAAGCTAATTATATAATGACCTAATTTGAAGTAACATCATATGCACTCATTTTTCCTTTAGCAAAGACTCATTTAGTTGTTGTTGATTTATTTTTCAGTTTTCTCTGACTTTCATGACCCTGTTTGGGGTTTTCTTGGCAAAGAGACTGGAGTGATTTCATTTTCCTTCTTCAGCTTATTTTACAGATGAGGAAACTGAGGTATATAGGGTTATGTGATTTGCCTAGGGCCATACAGATGGTAAGTATCTGAGGCCAGATTTGACTTCAGGAAGTCTTTCTGACTCTAGGCTCAGCACTCTATCTACTGTGTCACCTAGCCATGCCCAAATGCTTCTTAATATTGTTATAGAATTACTATTTGATTCATGTTTCCCTCACCCCCATGATATCACAGAACCCATCAGGCACTGGAAGGTAGGAAGATTCTCCACAATTGAAAAAGAGGCTTAGAAATTATTCAGTTCTGGCAGGAAGACCTACCACCACAGTACCAGCTTTTTTATTCTTTTCCTTTCACCTGGGGAATGCAAAATTTATCTGACCTTCTTGCTTGATTACATGAATTAGGTGAAATAAAAGTCACCAACTTTTCTTGGCAAAATGAAGGACCACCATTACTAACTACCCTGCCTAGTATCTTTAGCTCCTCTAGGTTTAAACATCCACTCTGTTTCTATGTCTTCCAGGATTGTTATCTGACTCACTGGGGTAATCTAAGGCACTGTTGAATCCTTAAGACTCCTAGGCTTTTCCATCTAAGTTCCAGTCCAACTTAATGTTACCTGTTATCAACTTCAATTAGAGTGTGAGTTACTTGAGGACAAGAATTGTCTATATATTTTTGCAGAGAGATCTTGGCACATAGTAAGGCCCTAATAAATGCCCCTTATTCATTCATTCAGCCATTAAAAAGGAAGTCTTGACATTATAGGAGTACAAGGTTTACGTTCCAAAAGTACCTTTGAGATTATCTAGTCTAACTTTCTCTTTTACAAATGAGGAATATAAAGCTCACAGAGCTAAAGTGATTTGACCAAAATGACCCAGACAGTGAATGGCACAGGAAAGCTTCAAGCAAAGATTTTCTAGTAGTAAAGTTTATGATTTTTCCACATCATAATGATGGCGAAGAGTAGAGACAAATTTTACATCTGAAATTATGACTTTATTTGGGATATACTCAGGTATGCCCAAATTATTTAACTGTATTTCTATGAATGGGATTCTAGACACGGTCTTCATAACATACTTCTATTCTTACAACACTTGCTTTTCCTTTTAATTGCTAAAAGTGACATTTTGAAGTGGAATCATTCTGAATATACCACAAAGTTGGTTTAATTACTATTTTTGTCCTCCAGATACTACTAGACAACCCTCATATTTCAATTGCTTTGACATTTGTGAACCACCCTTTCAAAAAGCCAAATCACTCAGTATGGGTCTTTTATGACACAATCCAAATTCCTTGGTAAATTTACATATTTTCTTTTCTTTGCATAATAATGAATGCTATTCAATCTTAAATAAGGTTGCCCTCATCTTTTATTTTACTTAGCTATAAATTCAACTGCAACCTAGTTTAGAAAAGAGGAAATTGATGCTATAAATATCTGCAGTTAAGGCACTCCCTGGGAACCAATATGAGCTTAATGTTCATTTAACAGAATTCTTGATCTCTACAAAGTTTTCCTGCTTAAAATAATTTAGTAAAAACAGCAAGAGAATGCACACTATTATTTTATTTATTATTATTATAGCTTTTTATATACAAAACATATGCATGGATAATTTTTCAACACTGAGCCTTGCAAAACTTTCTGTCCCAACTTTTCCCCTCCTTCCCTCCACCCCCTCCCCTAGATGGCAGGTAGTCTAATACATGTTAAACATGTTAAATAAAGTATATATTAAATCCAATATATGTATACATATTTATACAGTTGTCTTGCTGCCCAAGAAAAATCGGATCTAGAAAGAAAGAAAAAACCTGAGAAGGAAAACAAAAATGCAAGCCAACAACAGAAAGAGTGGAAATGAATGCACACTATTTTAACATTTCAAAACAATTTAAATTTGCTTTCAGCACATAAATGTGAATGCCTTTATGCAAATAAATAAATGTAATATAAAGATGTTACCTCTCTAGGTCTCTCAGAGTTCCTTCAATGATCTTTCTTCTTAGCCAGATGTTGGACATGAGTAATTTTGAGGTGCTTTCTGGACCTAGAATGCTGATTTGTAAGCATTTGATCCCCTTTTCTATATTTTCTTTAAGAAAATATAGCTAATATCAAAAACATGATGATTATGATTTAATCTTTTTATGACAATGAAGACAACACCTCAGGGATCCACAAAGCCTTAGTGTCCTTGTTATGATCATCAGTTTTTATTGTGTACTATTAAAGATACAGGCAATAAAAGAAATTTGACTAGAAATGTACAGATTCTATGACATATCCTAGAAGGTAACTTGCCTCTTCAGTGTTAAACTTATCATTTAGGTCTTTCTAGTGAATATATACATACATAATTATATATCTATATCTATATGAATGTATAACAGATGCATACCATTGAATTTTCTAATGATTTGAAATCTAGGTAAGCAGATCTTTTGACAGTTTCAGAAGATAGTTGAAAGAAGGTGGTTCAAGAATTTCAAACAAGAAAATAAAATGCTTTGTTTTCTTACTCACTTTCTTTTTTGATCTGATTTCTCTTGTGCAGCAAGAGAATTGTACAAATATGTTTATACATATTGAATTTAACTTATATTTTAACATGTTTAACATATATCAAAATTGCTTGCCATCTGTGGGGAAAGGAGAAGAAAATCTGAAACACAAGGCTATGCAAGGATCAATGTTGTATAATTATCCATGCATATGTTTTGAAAATAAAAGGCTTTTTTAAAAATAAAAGAAAATAAAAGGCACAGATCCTTTAAAAGTTCATTCAATTATTACCTGTATTTTGAAAGATTTTTATTTTTGTTTTTGCCTTTCCCACTCTTTTCCCTCTCCCCAACTCTTTCATTCACACACATTATGCTTGCCATGTATTTACCTTATAAGTATGAGGAAGATTAATTCAAATATTAGATTTTCTTTAAAACTACTAAACTATTTGTAAAAAAAAAAAAAAAGTACTTTATCATTAAGACAGCTTATTTGCCTTGTAGAAAATAAAGCATTTCTAACTATTGTCACCTTTAAAATCATGTAATAGGATTACTGGGATGGGAACATGGGACTAAAATCTGTTTCCACAGTTTTTGACCTATAAAGTAGGAATAATTCAATATATACAAATACTTGGTGAGCAATTATTTTCAGGATACAAACTGAACATGTTGAGAGGTATAATTCTTATATGAAAAGGAGTTGCATGGGCCAGACACAAATTCATGCACCTAACAGCTACTTAGAAGACCATTGATCCTAGTTCAATTTGTAATCTCTCCATGAGTACTGTAAAGAATTAGTTTTTATATAGTACAGATTGGCACTTCTTCAATCCTAAAAAGACAATATGTACCACAGTCACTTGGTTCACATGTGAACTTCATTTTGATATATTTTATTTTTATTTTTATCTGGCTTTTCATTGTTATTATTGACAATGATAATGATGGCTAGCATGTATATAATGCTTTAAAGTTTGCAAAGTACTTTACATCTGATATTCCATTTGTCATTCATAATAATACTGAGGTAGGTGCTATTATTATCCCCATTTTATAAATGAGGAAACTAAAGCTAAAATGTTACTTGCCAAGAGTCATGCAGCAAGGAAGTCACTGAGACAAGATTTGAATTTAGGTCTTCCTAACTCCAAGTTCAGTACTTTATTGTTCTATCTAGTTACCAGCTGTGTTTTGTAATAGTAATTATACTACCTCTGAATTTCTATAGCATGAGGACTTAAACTAACTAGTACAAACCCTAAAAATTAATCCTCATAAGTTAAGTAACAAACAAAAGAATCTGTGATACAGTTTTTGTTCTGAAGATAACGTGGAGGATCTTTGGGAACATCACTGAATCATAGATTTAGAGTTTGCAACCTTAAATGTAAACCAGACCAATCAGCCTCTCAATTTTACAGATAAGGGAAATTGTAGTTTTTTATAAGATTCAGAAAAATTAGGTGCCAATCCAAGATTAAGTGACAAGTTGTGGTTCAGTGTTTTAGTCATGCCTGACTCTTGGTGACCCCATTTAGTAATTATCTGAGACCAGATCTAAACTCAGGAAGATGAGTCTTCCTACCTCCAGGTCCAGCATTCTATACACTGTACTACCTAACTGCCCCAAGTGACAAGTAGCAAATGGCAGAAATAGGCAGAAAATCTTAGATCTTCTAATTCTAAAACCACACTCTATTATTACAATAAGCATAGAATATATCCATATAGCCAAAGCATCCATAAACAATTCTTAAACAATTAACTTCATTGTTCATGGGGACAAATTTTGTTCAGAAGTCTCTAACATATGGACTACATTAGTCTCTCTGGGTGAATACCAGGTTGTGAACTCCTTGAGAGTGAATCTGGCTTTTGCCTTTCTTTATATCTCAAATTCTTCCTTATTACAGTATTTGGTAGATGCTTGGCTTCAAATCCAATGTTATTTGTACCATATTGCATCCATCAACAAACTGTTATTCAAAATAAAGGTCCAGTGGCTCTCTTCAACAATGAATTCAGACCAGTTCCAATTGTTCAGTAATGAAGTGAGCCATCTACAACCAAAGAGAGGACTGTGGGAACTGAGGGTGGACCGCATTTTCACTCTTTCTGTTGTTGTTTGCTGGCATTTTTGTTTTCTTTCTCAGGTTTTTTTTTTTTCCCTTTCTAGATCTGATTTTTTTGTGCAGCAAGATAACTGTATGGATATGTATACATATATTGGATTTAACATATTTTACGATGTATTGGAATAACTACCATCTGGGGAGGGGGCAGAGGGAAAGAGGGAAAAATTTAGAACAGAAGATTTTGCAAGGGTCAATATTGAAAAATTACCCACGCATATGTTTTGTAAATAAAAAGCTATAATAAAAAAGATAAATAGGAAATATTCAAAGAGGGAAAGCATTAAAATTAATAGGTGCTAGAAAAAGCACGATATTTGACATATTATAAATACTTAATGATTATTTGTTACTTAAATGTAATCTAATTATTTATAACCAATTGAAGAATTGCAGAATCAGGATTGGTAATGGAAAAAAAAATAAAGTAAAGGTACATTAAGTTTGCATAAAATAATTCATTAGATCTATTACCAGAAACAAAATTGTCCAAAAATCTCCTATATCACATTAAGACCAAATACCATGCAATGCCTTACTGACTCCTGAAAATGTTATGACTTCCAGCAAAGCTTGGTTCTAAAGACTGCAGGAGATGTTATACTTAAGGGATACAGCAAAAAAACAGAAAGATGTTAAGAATGTCAAACTGTCACCTTGTGATGGATATATTTAATAATTGCTTATGAAGTATTATGCTGTCACAAAGGCCACAGCAATAGGAGATGATCAACTACAGTAATAGGTTAGATGCATTTCTTTTAGGGTTCTAGCTCTAACAATAGCCCCCCAAATAATAAATTTTATATGATAGAGGCATTGTTCTGGGTGTTAGGTGAGGAAAAAAGGGAGAAGAGAGTGCAAGATGTATAAAACACAATTTTTTTCCTTGAGGAGCTTATAATCTAGTTGGAAAGATACCTACATGTGTGTATGTATGTACATGAAACAATAATTCATCGTACAGGGTTTAAGTCAAGACATAGTATTATGACAGCAAACAGAAGCTGTGAGTTTTAGCCCTTACTCTATTACTAACTTACTACTACTATTCCTCTTTGACCTGGGACAAGGCTCCTTTGTACCTTAGTTTTCGCATCTATAAAATGAGAGAAATGGAATACATAATCTCTAAAGTCTTTTATATCTCTAAAATTCAGTTGTTTAGTTCACTTTAGAGGGAAAAAATTAATTCATTTTAGGCTGGGATGACCCGGGAAAGCTTCTCAATGGAAGTATGAGTCTAATTGAGTCTTTAAGCAGAGAAGAGAAATTATGCAGTTATTTGATCATGACTGACTCTTTATGTGGTCCTATAGACCACGGCACAGCAACATTATCCATTGAGTTTTCTTAGCAAAGCTATCAAAGTGGTTTGCCATTTCCTTCTCCGATGAATTAAGGAAACAGCGGTTTAATTGATTTGTCTATAGTCTCATCAGTAAATAAGTATCAGAGACTGGATTTGAATTCAGATCTTCTTAACTCCAGATCCAGCAATCTATCCACTGAGTCACCTAATTGCTTCCATAGAAAAGAAGAAAGAAGAAGGGAATTGTGAATAGGAAATAAAAAAGAGGAAAGTACAAGATATATTTAGGTAGGGTAATTGGTTTCTATTAGTTGAATTAGGGAGTTGGTTTCTATTAGTAGAATACTAGATTGAGAATGTGGAGCAAGGCGAGTAACACTTAAAAATAGAAAAATCAGGAGGGAGAATTACAAATGCTTTCTGGAGTATATAAAAAGTTCCATTTTAGAAATGTTTATTTGATGTGGATAGCAGGACAATGAATTGGAAAAATGCAGCAGGAAGTTGTAATATAATTTATGTAATGTAATATAACAATATATAATGTAATATAATAGGATATAATATGTAATATAAAACTAACTTTAAAAGAATAGTTAGAACTAGAAATGTAGATGAAAGAGTGAAGGTTATGCAAATAGAAGAGATTTTTAAGGACAGAGTGTGGAGAAGTAAGGGGAGAAAGACAAATATAACAGTTTAGGATAAAACCATTATTTAGTGAACTAAAAGAGGAAGAGGATTAAAATGTTGTAAATAATCAGAAATATCAAGATGACTCCCAAGATCTAGATGTATACGAGATATCTTTTGATGTCTCCTTTGAGTTTTCCTGTGATGAAACTCAATCCATCTATTTGAGTGTACTTTAGAAGAAGAATGGGCAGAATTTCATCATGAGGAGCAGTATATATTTTTAAATAGTTTTTTTTTCATGATTACATATCAAGACAATTGTTAGCATTCATTTTACAAGATTTTAAGTACCAAATTTTTCTCTCTCTCTCCTTCCTCTCCTCCTAAATGTGTAGACAATCTGATAAAAGTTACACAACTGCTGTCATGTAAAACATATTTCCATATTAGTCACAATTCTGAAAGAAGAAGCAGCTCAAAAGGGAATAAAAACCACAAAAAAATATAAAGGGAAGTGGGTGAAAAAAATAATGCTTTAATCTGCATTCAGAGTTCATTAGTTCTTTATCTAGAAATGAATAGCATTTTCCTTCCTGAGTCCTTTGTACTTGACTTGGATCACTGTGCTGAGAAGAGCTGAGTCATTCATAGTTGATTATCACACAATGATTCATATAGTGGTTACAATGTTTTCCTGATTCTGCTCATTTCATTTTTGTATCAGTTCATATAAAATCTTTCCAGGTTTTTCTGAAATCTGCCTGTTCATCATTGCTTATTGCACAATAGAATTCCATTATATTCATATACTGTGAAGTCCAGGCTAGCTCCCTGGAGGTCTTAAGATCAGCCAGAATTAGGATAAGCAAACGTCCTTGGCCTTTAGGGGGAGAAGTGAAGGAGACAGACAAACTGCCACAGGCTCGCCACCAACCTCCCTTCTCCTGGTCCTGCTGCAAAGTGAGTCTGCCTTGTCTCACACCACCCTCCAATCCTTCCTACAATTATCTGTATACACCAAACATTGAGCCAGCATGGAACAGTGAGAAGGGCCATTTTTCCAAACATAGGCTAATAGAATCATTGTCCGATAGGTAATTAGCTTTAAGTGCTCGGTTGTCTGATTCAAGCACACCTTTTCAGAGTTTCAGCCCTTTACAATATATCGCATCATGTACAACTATTCCACAGTTGGTGGGCATCCCCTCAAGTTCCAATATCGCCATCACAAAAAGGACTCCTATAAATATTTTTCTACAAATGGGTCCTTTCCCTCTTTTGGGGGGGAGAGGGAGTTGTCTTTGGGATATAGACCTAGAAGTGGAATTGCTGGATCAAAGATTATGTACAATTTGGTTGCCCTTTGGGTATAGTTCCAAATTGCTCTCCAGAAGGATTGGATCAATTCCAATTCCACCAAACAGTGCATAAGTGTCCCGATTTTCCTATGTCCTCTCATACTTTTATCATTTTCCTTTTTTGTGGTACTTCAGAGTTGTTTAAATTGCATTTTTTTTAATCAAAAGTGATTTAGAACTCTTCTTCCTATGCCTATTGATAGCTTTGATTTCTTCAACTGAAAAGTTCCTGTTCATACCTTTTGACCATTTATCAATTAGAGAATGACTTGTATATTTATAAATTTGACTCATTTATATATCTGAGAAATTAGGCCTTTGTCAGAGACACTTCCTGTAAAAATTGTTTCCCAGCTCCCTACTTTCCTTCTTGTCTTGGTTGTATTGGTTTTGTTTATATAAAAGTTTTTTAATTTAATAAAATCAAAATTATCTATTTTATGTTTTATAATGCTCTTTATTTCTTATTTGTCATAAATCTGTAATTCATTTAATTTTTCCTTTAAGAATGTGGGAGCTGGGGCAGCTAGTTGGTATAGTGGATAGAGCACCAGCCCTGAAGTCAGAAGGACCTGAGTTCAAATCTAGCCTCAAATACCTAACACGTCCTGGTTGTGTGACCCTGGGAAAGTCACTTAATCCCAATTTGCCTCAGCAAAAAAAAAAAAAAAAAAAAACAATGTGGAGCTATACTACATGGTGAATATATGTTTAGTTTTGATATTACTTCATTGTCTATTATACCTTTTAGCAAGATGAAATTTCCTTCTTTATCTCTTTTATTTAGTTTTATTTTTGCTTTTCCTTTATCTAAGATAAGATTCAGTTAGATTTTTACCACTGCTTTTTTTTACTTCAGCTACAGCATAAGAGATTCTGCTTCATCCCATTACCTTTATTCTGTGTGTGTCTTTATGTTTTAAGTGTGTTTCTTGAAAATGACATTTTGCAGAATTCTGGTTTTTGATCTATTCTGCTATCCATTTCTTTTTCATGGGAGATTTCATCCCATGCACATTTACAATTATCACTATTAACTGTGTATTTCCTTCTATCCTGTCTTTCATCCCATGTTGCTTTTCTCTCCTTTCACCCTTTACTTTCTCAAGAGTGTTTTGTTTCTGTCTACCACCTCCATTGTGTCTGCCCTCTTTTCTGTCAGTTTCCCACTCCCACTCCCATCTTCTGTCTTAACTTAATCTCCTCCCTTCCTATTTTCCTATTGGGTAAAATAGATTTCTATATTCAAGTAATTATATATATTCTCTTTGAGTCAATACTAATGAGAGTAAAATTCAAGCAATGCCCATCACCCATCCTCCCACATTATCCTCTACTATGTTTTCCTTGATGTTTTATGTGAAATAATTAACCCCATTCTACTCCTCCCTTCCTTCTGCACTCAATGTACTTCACTTTCTCAATACTTAATTGTTTTTATGTCATTCTCTCAAACTTACCATATACCCATACCCTCTGTCTATGTATATTCCTTCTAGCTGTACTATTAGTGGTAAAATTTTAAGAATTGCAAGTATCATCTTCCCATGTAAGGATGTAAACAGCTCATCTCCTTTGAATTCCTTACTTTTTGCTTTTCCCTTTGTATTTTTTAGGCTTCTCTTAGGTCTTGATATTAGAGATCAGAATTTTTGTTCAATTCTGGTCTTCTTATGAAAGTTTGAAATCCTTCCATTTCACTGAATGATTATTTTTCCACTTGGAATATTATGCTTGATTTTGCTAGGTAGGTGATTCTTGGTTGTAATCCTGGCTCCTTTGCCTTCTGGTGTTACATGATCCCTGGTCCTTTAATGTTGCAGCTACTAATCCTCTATTATTTTTATTGTGGCTCCCCAATACTTGAATTGTTTCTTTTTGGTCACTTGTTTTATTTTTTCCTTGATCTGATAGTTTTGTAATTTGACTATTATGTTCCTTGGAGCTTTTATTTTGGGCTATCTTTCCTGAGGTGATCAGTGGATTCTTTCAATGCCTATTTTGCCCTTTGACTCCAGGATGACCAGGTTTCCTTGATAATTTCTTGAAAGATTCTGACTGGGTCCTCCTTTTGATTATGGCTTTCAGGTAGTCCAATAATTCTGACATTGTCTCTTCTGAATTTGTTCTCTAGGTCAATTGTATTTACAGTGAGGTATTTACATTGTCTTCTATTCTTTCATTCTTTTGAATTTGTTTGATTGATTCTTGATGCCTCAGAGTCATTAGCTGCATTTGCCCAATTCTAACTTTCAAGGAATTATTTTCCCCAGTTAGTTTTTGTAATTCTTTTTCCACTTGGCCCATTCTACTTTTTAAAGTTTTTTTTGTTTGTTTTTCCTAGTTGTTGATTTTTTTTCAAAATTCTTTTTTATCACTTTCATTTATTTTCACAATTTTTCTTCTACTTCTCTTATATGATTTTATTCTCCTTTTTGAGCTCTTCCATGGGTTCTTTCTGGACTTGAGACCACTTCATATTTTTCTTTGGGGTTTTGGCCATAGGGATTTTGACATTGTTGTCTTCTAAGTTTGTATCTTGATCTTCCCTGTTACCATAACTTTCTATTGTCAAATTCTTTTTGTTGTTGTTTTGTTAATACTTTTCTTGGCTTTTAATTTGAGCTATGCTTCCAGGATAGAAGGGGCACTGTCTTAGTCTTCTTGACACAAGAAGACTGTTTGGGCCCTGGCTGTTTACTTGCTACTTTACTGAGGCCCTAAGACTCTGAAGCCCTGAGACTCTCCTCTCTGGTGCCCATTTATTGGGGATAAAATGGGAGATGTAGGGATTGTAGGGGTCTGGCAGCTTAATTGGTGCTGAGCTGGGGTCAACCAGAATATATTTTGAAATTGGAGATTTCAAATTTCTGAATTTGAATTGAATCTTAAGCAGAATTGAATCTTAAATGTTTTAATTTGATACATTGTCAGAATTTAAAAGCTAATATTGTTTATACTTTTTACTCTATTTAGCAAACAATTTGTAAGCATCTATTTCATACAAAATACTATGGTAGTGCTGGAGGGGAATAATAAATGGCCTCTCTGTCTCCAAAGAATTTATAATCAAGAATTTGGGAAATTAAAAATGTTGAAAAGGCACCAGGATCACAGGACATAAGTGTTTTCTGTGATCAGTTCTGGTCATATATGTCATAACTGGAGCCTTTCTTCTTGCAAATGCATGTCATTCATTAACAGGCAGCTAGGAAAAAGAGTAAGTATCTTGTTGGATCAGTAGTTGAATCAGTGAAAATATATCATCACTTAATAAAATAATAAACTCAAAATTTAGTCTTAAAATGGGCCAATGGTTTAGTCTAAGCATAGGTAAAACACTGGATCACAAAAGATACAGTATTTCACATTTATTGGAGGTCTTCACAAAATGCTACTACTCTCATTAGGCCAGATCCTTTTAGATAAAGTTCTCTTTTCTGAGGACATAAATAAAAACTTAGATTTTCTTAGTAATTCAGACATGGAATACTTTTATTTGGGACCTGAAATATAGTCATACAACTCATAAGTACCATTGAGTAATATGAGTAGGAAAAAGATCCTGGAACAATGAGCTTTCTCCAGGATAAAGAAGAGAGCGTGGAAATTTTGGAACAACGTAGTAGAAATTAAGCTTATTTTCCTAATAAAAAATTGTCATTGATACAAACCAGAAAAGCAATGGAACACTACAGAATAGGGAGTTATAGGCCTCTTGTAGCATACATTCATAAGTCTGTGTTAGCTTCTATCAAAGCAAGGTCACAGTGGTTTTTTGAAATAGAAGTGTTTTATATTACATTTTCCCTTCCCTACACACACACACACACACACACACACACACACACACACACTATGAGATTCTGTTTCTATTCTCAGAAAATCTAGCCTTCCATCAAAGTCCTCCTCTTTGAAAGAGATTTCCTCATTATTTGACCCAGGCACAACTTTAACTTAAACTGAGATTTTGCCTCACCTACAATCATTGTCCCATTCTGTTCCCTTGATTTTCCCTTCAGGAACATCATCATTAACATTGTATATCATTTCCACAGCTAGTCACAAAAGACTGTTCATACACATTCATGCAAGCAAACAAATAAAATCTTATGATTCATTCATAAAACTTGGAGAAAAGAGAAGATTCTCTCTTCCTGCTATAACTAAAGAAATTATCACAATCATTGAAACCTTCTTAGACATAATCTTTCCTCTTTTAGAATTCCAATCACTACTGGCAAAATATGAGTTAAATGCTTCTGGGAGTCTATCAAATAAAATTTACAGCTGGAGTGCCTAACCTCTTCTGTGGGAAGGAACGACTTTTTATTTTCCCTAAGACTTGAGATCATGGGGATGGGTCCTGATAGTAAAAAGTCCTTTAGGAAAGAGGGAAGTGAAAGGAAAGAATTAAGAGTGAAGTCTCTGAGGGTTCCTAATACAGGCAGCTGTTTGAAGCATCTGGAGACTGTTCACAAACATTCTAGGAGAAGCACTACATATATTTTACTTTAGCCAACAACTGACCTCATCATCTGGATTCATGAGACTGTATTATTAATGCAGTCTAGAGGTTTCAAAACTAAATTGCCCTGAAAACTTTTTTTTTTACTTCGTTCTCTTCCTGCCCTGGAGTGATTCTCTGCCAAAGCAGAAAATAAAGTATTTTATTTCTTTTATTCAATCTGCTTTTGGTGGGTCATTAAGTCTTAGCATGGCTCTGTCACAGCTCATTATGTTAAACAGGGCTTAATGTTGGGAATCCCAGCAGTGTCATGGAAGAGTTAAGTAAGCTATTTTCAACTCTGTAGCAATTGAGGGAAAAAACATAGCTTAAAAACAACGGAGAGTTGAAATATGATCCACAGTCCCTTTGAAGTACTGTAGAAGAAATTGATTCCTTAAGTGAGATACTGAAATCTAGCTAACATCCCTTAGGAAAAAGAAATTCCAAAAAACAATTCTGCATAAGACACAAACTCCTGAAACAAAACTCACAAGAGTATTGTCTTCTCCCATAAGGAACTCAAGTAATTTATTCTATTTGTACCATGCAAGCTCAAACATTTTTGACAACCTCTCACCAAAATAATAAATGATACCAAACTCTAGCACTTGGATTTCAGTTCATTTGAAAGCATGGCACAAAACCCTTCTTTAAAATCATCAATGTTCTTGACCTAAGACATAATAGCATTATTAATATAGCATGTTGAGATATGTAAAGTGTTTTATACACAATAGACAGTTATTAGAAATTATGTCATCGGTAACTAATTACACTAATAGATAAAGGAAAGAAAATGCCTAAATAATTCTCCTAATCTAAATTATAGAATTATAATCTATAATTATTTTAACACTGTTTAGCCCTTTATCTGAGAAAGGTCACAAATTAAAGATTGGATACCATGGCAATGATTACTGTAAATTTTCACAGGGAATTGACTTTTTCTCTATCTCCTTTCTCCCTATTCCAGGCAGATGCTATCATTTATTTTCACCTACAAGTTCCAGGTTAACCTTATTGGAAATGGGTACTTAAAATGTTGGATTGTCCAATAGATAACTAGAAACACATACCTAAGGATCTTTAGGATGATGGCAGCAGGACACAACAAGCAGATGCCAAAGTGACTCTTATTCTTGGAAGATCTATTGCTCCTCAGATGTCAAAATATTTGTTTAAATACTGGCAGAGCACCCATCACCTCTACCTCTCTGGCACAACCTTTGAAGGCCAGTCTCTATATTCTGATACAAGTTAGATGGTATGGACAAATGATATGCTCTATATATTAAGGATCCTCAAATGTCAGGGCCTTTGCGATATGGCATAAAGCCCAAATCTAATATCATTTCTAGGGACCCCTTCCGAGACTGAGCTTTATAATTCTCCCTGTTCTATCTGCCTCACATATAAGTCATGGCCTCAAATAGGATACCCAGTGTCATTATAGTTAATACATGTTATTATTCTCATAAAATTTAAAGGAAGACATTATTTTTTCAGTGTTTTATTCCATTTATTTAATTGGCAGCACAGTAGATAAGAGTGCTGAGCTTAGAGTCAGAAAGACTAGCTATGTGACCCTGCACAAGTAATTTAACCTATATTTGCCTCAGTTTCCATCTATATAATGGCACCTATCTTCAGGGTTGTTCTAAGAATCAAATGATATAAGATAGTCAAGAATGCTTAGCTCTGTACCTTACATAAAACATTGAGTCTAATTCCTTCATTTTATAGATAAAGAAACTGAGACCCAAAGAGATTAAGTCATTTGAACAATGTCATACAGTTTGTAAGGGTATGAAACAGGGAATGAACTAAGCCTTCCTACTCCAAGTTCAAGACTTTCTCCACTACAGCATGCTTTTTATATTTGCTGAATCCAGTTTTTCTTTTACAATTTTACAAGTCATTATTAAATTATAAAAATTGTAACAGTACTAGGACATTGTTTTGTATTTAAATTTTAACACTTAAATCAAATTTTAAAAAAACCTGAAAATAAAATACAATAAACCTGTTTCCAAAATTATAATTTTTCTTTTAGGCATTTCAGTTTGATATAATAATTTATGGTTGCATCTATGCATTTTTCTTCTAACATGTCAAACTTGAAAGAAAGGTCCCCAGAATCTTGGACCCTAAATATTCCAAAGCATCTTAATCCACTTTGGACTCTTGCTTTAACAAGATACACATAAACGTTTTTAGCCAAAGCTAAGGACTGGCATAGATAACTAGGTCTTATTACAGGTGTCTCATCGGTTCTCCCACTTGCTTTATTCAGCCCCTCAGATCTACTATTTTCTCCCTATTTGCCTTAACTTTTGTTCCTCTTCTGTCTCTAACCTAGAGTATTTGTGACTTATGTTAGTCTGTTTTCCTGACTTCTAATTGGTTGCTTATATTGATCCTTATATGTGGCTATCCCCTGATCCTACCTCCTGTCTAACTTCTAAGGTGTATCTGATCCTTTAAGCCATAACTGATGACCTGGATTCTAAACCTCACTACCTAGTAGGACTTCTGATATCTGATGCTTCAAACACTGCTTCAACATCTCCCTCCCTCTCCCCTCTGCTTCCCCACACACCCCCATACCAGCACATTAATAACAAAGTCTAAATCTGAATTCATAGAGCTTATTAAAACATAAAACATTTATACAATAATTATCTTTAATTCCAGTTCCTTTGAATGGATATTTTAATTTGTTTTCTTCAAACTAAAGGTTAAAATAAAGGAACCTACAACCATCTATTTTGAAATGTGAAATTTTGATACCCCATATACCTTTTGTTAACTAAAATTAATTAAAATTAATGACATCTTCTTCATGCAGAGTCTATTTAGGTGGCAATTTTATCGATTTATTATGCAAAAGATAAATTTATGATCCAAGGAATTCCCCATTTTAAACATTAAAAAAATGAACGTAAACAGATTAAGTTGTATATTTTTTGTATTTTCTTTCTTTTTTTTAAGGACTTAAATGCTTATTGACTGGGAAACAAGAACAAAAATAAAAGATACTCCCTTCCCTCAAGGAGAAATGCTGAGGTGGCGGGGAGGAAGCTGCAGAAATAATGTACAGATACAAAATATACATAAATAAAAATAAAATAATTTTGCAGGAGTAGGGGAGGAGTCTGGTACTACAGTATACAAGTATTCTTATCGCCTAGAAGTTGTAATTATATGCAACACTCAACCTACAAACCTTTTCAACCTACAAACATGATTTCCTGTTGACACTTATATTCTCAGACCAATACACAGAAGCCTATTTAAACTACAACATACCTAAAGTATAGGACTATAAGTAATAATATTACATAACATAACCATATCTAGCAGTATTTTTTTTAATCATGCAAGATTCGCATGAGTAGTTAATCCTTAACAAGGTGAATTATTAATCTTAAGCAAGGATATGCACAAAGTTTATAAGACTTTGAAATGTATATATAGTGTGATCTTATGACATATAGATCTTGAAGAATTAATAGAACTTTGAATCCTTAAGCAGTATACTTACTGCTAGGATAGTCTCCAAATTGTGTTTTCTGTTTGATCCTTAGAGGCTCCTTTAGAATGTGGGTCCTTAGCAAATATGCAATTAGCTAAAGAACAACTATTTCTACTCAGGAATCCAAACTCAAGCAAATTTAGATGTTAAAAATTAAAAGGGTGAAGGATGTTTACTTGACTTTTGATCCTGAGGTTCTGAAAAAAAAACTGAGGTCAAAGAATGTCCAGAGTATAGCATACAATAATAAGGTTGACTTATTGAGTTATCTTTTTTTTTATTCAGAGAAAAGAACAAAGGCCAATAAAAAAATCAAGACAGTTTAAAAAGCTACATGCTGAATTTACATACTTAAAAAGAAAAGTAAACTGGACATCTGAAATTTAATGTATAATCCTTTCTTTCTGTTCAAATACGTATATGGAAATGACTTTTATTTGGTGTTTGTTAAGATGAGAATGAAAATCAATTTAAATTCAACAACTATAATAAAAAGTTATGGAAAATAGAAAAGTTGCTGCAAAACTAGACAAGAGAGAATAATGTCCTAATTTCATGAAAGGAAAGAATAGAGTTCCTCCAGCTTCAACTTAGCAATGGACAAAATTTTAGTATATATTATCACAAAAGATAATAAAGAAATGTATTTAAGACAAATGGAGAGATACTATAGACAAATCAATAGCCTTTTTTTTGGTGGATTCCGAATTGATCAAAGTACCAGAGCAGCCATTAATGATACAATATGAACTGTAAAGATTGGGAGTTTCTCTTCAAATGAAGTGTCTCAAACATTTGTTCTTGGTCTTGGAATGTTAAGTGTCTTTATTGGTGAATTACATAAAGTTGCTCAGTCAAACTGAGGTCTGTTGAAGATCTTAGCTTAAAAAGGCTGAGTTCTGCCACTGCATCAAGGGCTATCTCTGTTAGTCTTGATCTATATCCGACCTCAAGTGTGATCCAGGTGTGAACTTGCACAGTCCTCTTTGACTCAAATACAATTCACTTTGAAGTCATGGCTTCAGCTCCTTGATGTCATGGTAATCTTTGAGAACTAAGAACAAACTACAGCAACAGCAGCATATACTTGTACAAGATATAATCATCTAATTATCAGATAAAATAAAAATAGAAGAGATATTAAGTATATTGGTTGACAGAGTCCCAAAAGAACTTTATAAGCAAGAAAGATGGGCCAAATCTGATAAAATGACATTTAATAGGGATAAACATAAAATTTTACAATTGTATATTTAACATCAAGTACCAGATGGAAGAGGAATAACTTGAAAAGAAATTCTGAGAAAAAGAACCTAGCGCTTTTAGTGCCCTGCAAAGAAGCCAACAGTGTGATCAAAACAAAATAAAACAAAAAGCTAATGCTACATTAAAAAAAGGGGGGGGGGAAGAGTCCAAAATTTGGAAAGTGATAGTATCCTTTTTTTTGTCCTATTAAGACCATTTCTGGTACACTGTATTCTGGTTTTCAACTCTAAATTTTATAAAATAAATAGCATTCAGGGGTGGAGGGAGGAGGAGGGAAATGAATAAACCAGTAAAAAGAATTGGAGACTATGTCATATGAGAGCAGATAAGAGAACTGGAAATGTATTTAAACTGGAAAGCAAAAGACTAGGAGTGGAGAAGTGATTCTGTGTTCAAGTATCTCAAGGATTGTCTTGTGAAATAGGAATCAGATTTGTTATTCTTAATGTTGGCAAGACCAGAAATTAAAGTTGAAGTTTCCACAAGACAAATTTAGTCCTAATATAAAGAAAAAACCTCCTAATAATTAGAGCTATCTAAAAGTGAAATGAGCTGCCTTGGAAAGAAATGAGTCCTCCAAGTTTGAAGGTTCTCAAGTAGAAATTAGATGACTGCTTGTCAAGGAGATTTCAAAAAGAGATTCTTATTAGATATGGATTGGAGTAATTGGTGTTTGAGTTTACAGCTTCTTATTCTATAACCTTGATTGCTTCTTTTTGTAGAAGGCATTTCCTAAATCCACATCAATAGTTGCTAGTACCTTCTCCTCTGAAATTAGTTTCCATCAATTTTGTAATATACCTAGTTGTCTCCTCCCCACTAGACTGTGAACTGCTTAAGGAAAGAAATTAATTTTCCCTTTCTTTGTATTCTCAGGATTTAGCACAGTGCTGGCATTTAATGATTGTTGACTGACTATTGCCCTGAAGAGGAAAACTAGGATCAGTAGTCTAGAGAGAGGCATATTTTAGTTCAATCCAAGGAAAAGCATCCTAAACACCAGAGGTTTGGAAAACAGAATAAATTGCTCAGAAACAAGAGTTCTATCACTAGAAGCCTTCAAACAGAAACTGGGTGATCATTCATTGGAGATGTTTACAAATAGGATGCATAATTTGTTTAGGAGTAGACTAAGGGATCTCTGAGTTCTTCCAACTCAGCAGTTTTCTAATTCTGTACTTCTAAATTTAAAATTAACATTGAGGTAAGAAAGTATCACTGGAATAATAAATAACACATAATTAGATTCAGAAATAACTATATTCATTAGAAACTAGTCATCCAGATGGACATCAATGCAAAGCTGTTAGAGTATGATAGTATATGATAGAAAAAAATTCACCAAAAATTAGAAAGGAAAAAGGACCAACTAATTTCTTTCTCTCTAAGAGTAGTGATCTGTATTGAGTATAGAAAGAAAATCTAATTCCAAGCTTTCTTCATTGAAGTTACAATACAATACTCACTGACTATGATTAAATGACATTACCTTTATTTATGAAGAACATCAGGCATGAAGAATGTTAAGTAAATTATTTTTACTGATATCAATGATTCAACAAAAGTTCTTCTCTATTGGTAGCATGCAAGAGTTGGGTTCCTAAAAGAACAGGAAAGACTTCAAAAATAGATCTGGTCACTAATTATGTGTCTGAAGAACAAGGAAAAACCAAGCGGCTCATTACCAAAAACTTGTCACCAGATGAAGTGACCCCTCAACTTACTGAAGGAAAAAAGTTATTTGGAAGTATTGGTAGATTAAAATAATATCAACTACAAGCCAAAAGAGAGATTATAAAGTTTTTCTGTGATTTTAAAATTATTTTATTTAAGATCATGAAATAAAATTGGGTTTCCTAACAATATTTTTGAAAAATCCATCAACAAGTATTTATTAAGCTACTGCTATTTATTAAGCTCCTCCTACTATTATTACTGTTAAACTTACTACTGTGTGAGGCCTTGGAGATATGAGGACAAAGACAAAAATGAAATACTTCCTGCCCTCAAAGAACTTACTTCCATTTGGAAAGATTGAGCATATTCACATATAGTTATATACAGAATAGATAGAAGGAAATATAGGAGAGATTCAAATATTCATAACAATGGTAACTGAGCTGAATTTTGAAGAAACTAGGGATTCTAACAAAGCATAAGTAAGGAAAAAATTCATCGGGGAGGGATATAACTTGTTCAAAGCTATATAGATGGGACATGGAGTGTCCCTAATAAGGAAAAGTAAGAACAATTTGACTGGACTATAAAACACATGAAGTGAAATAATATGTAATAAGATTAGAAAAGTAGGTTAGTGCTAAGCTATGAAGGGATTTAAATGGCAAAAGAGGAGTTTAAAATATTTAATCCCATAAATAATAGGGAAAGAATACCGTAGCTTAATGAGTAGTGGAACAATATGGTCAGACTTGACCTTTAGGAAAATCACTTTTGCAGTTGTGTGGAGAGTAGAAAGAAGTGGGGAGAGACTTGAGGCAGAGAGAGAACAATTGGGAATATTTCAATACTCAGGAGAAATGATGAGAACTTAAACTAAGTTAATGGTTACAAATGTAGGAAAAAGGGGGGGATGAGTGTTGATCAGGCATGTTAACCATAACATAATAGAAAGGGGGAAATGGGAAAGATAACTTAATGTTATCCATAAACCCATGGTTTTTTATCCTTCATTGTACTTATTTTCAAGGTATCAAACCTTACCTTAAACTTACTAGATAAATATGTATTTTTGAGTCTGTTTTGAATTCATGGCTCAATGATTTTATAGATCCCTAACACTGTCTTACTTTCAAATGACTCTTTAAAATTCATTTACAGTCTTTAAACATCAAACACATTTCCAACATTTTGAATTTCTATTTCTCTGTCACATTTAATTCAGTCTCATCATTTATAATGTCATATCACACAATAATAGTATAAATGATCACATTTCAATCTAAAATTGTGAATATCAGCAATCAAATTTCATCTATTTAATTGAAACTCTTTGCTTAATATTATATAGATTTACCTTCTTCGTTTTGTTTTTGCAATATTAAAAATTGATTGGTGTTTCCCAAATAAAGCACGTTATACCAGACACATGTTGGATTATAGAAGAAAACCAGATTAGGATTTAAAATTTACCATGAATGACCCAGATGCAGGTAATTGAGTTGCTTTAATACAAAAATCAAAACCATTTTAAAACCATCAGTGAAATAAACTGAGGTTGTAGGGTTCATTCAATGGACCCTGGAGTTAGGAAGACTCATCTTCCTGAGTTTAAGTGTGGCCTCAGATATTTACTATCTATGTGACTCTGGATAAGTCACTTACCCCTGTTTACCTCAGTTTCCTCATCTGTAAAATGATTTGGAGGAGGAAATGCCAAATTGGTCCAATATCTTTACCAAGAAAATCATAAATGGAATCATGAAGAATCACACATGACTGGGCAGTAACAATCACAGAAAGAAGGCATTAAAATGAAGGAGAACTGAAAAAATCCTCTTGCAGAATGTGGGACATTGGTTGATACTTAAAGAAAACTAGAGAAATATAGGAGATAGAGGTAGGGAGGGACAGCATTCCAGCCATGGGAAACAATCTGGTAAAACACTCATAGTCTGGAGATGAAGAGTCATATATAAGGAAAAGCAAGAGGGTCAGCATTATAGGGACTACTCTGTCTACTTTATAAAGGCACTAGACAGATAGTAGCTTCACCTTGTACATTTATCTTTTGCTTAAATCAATTTGCATCTTGTTATTTTCTATTACCTTTACTAGAGCTGAAGAGGCAAGAAATAATGGAAGAGTACTATTACCACCCATCCTTACCTTCAAAGATTCTCTCTAAATTTGTTAGAGGATCAGCAAAAAATTACTATGGCAAAAAAAAAAAATTACCATGTGGTGACCAGCCTCCTGGTGATCAGATTCTCTGACTCAGAGAGATTTTTCCATAGGAGGTAGTGACTGTTCAACTTGGGTCTATATTGAAGCCTTTACTCTCCTAACATCATCTTTGACATCGTAGGATCAACTCCACAACAAAATGAGATTCCAGAGAAAGAATTTTCCTTGTGTTCCAGAAAATGATTCCCTTGAATCAAAAGCCTCATTTCACAAGTCATATATATTTCAAAAAGAATCTATTATTTAAACACAGGAAAGAGAAATTAACTGCCCCCAAGTCCTAAGTTTATTTTATCCAAGATCTAGAAAAGGCTAATAATAGAGTAAACAATCATCTGAGATCTAAAGTACTGAGTACAATTGCAATAGGAGTATAATATATGAAGTATCATAAAGTTTTGATAATGATTTTTATCTTCCTGTATACCTAATAAAAATATTTATATGTAAATTAAAAGGAGGGAGAGAAGAAGAAAAAACTAGAAAGATACAAATCCATCCAGAATGAAATTAAACACAACTAGCTGAAGTTGACACTAACAATTAATAAAAAGGAAGATATATAGGTGAACAAATTATTCATTTGCCTACTACCAAAAGGAAGATCCATCCATCAGATACTGAAATTTCTCAGGGTGTGACTAATAAATCATTTCCCAACATCAAAGTACCATCAGGAACAGGGATATACCAGGAATATGCTATGCTAAAGTATATATGGAGGTGGGAGATGGGAAAAGGGAAGATAATCAAACTCTCATCCCTGAAATGTATTGTGACAACTATTTAAGACCAACACATTTGTGCCTCACAAACCATTATTGATTTGGATTATATAAATAACATCAATCAACTGCTAAATTCCAAAATAAAATCTGAAAACTTGCCAGAATACTTCTGACATGATCTTCCCTATGAAGTACAAATGCATAATTGAATACCCCTTGCCAAGAAGCTGACAGGAAAGCTAACATTCCTACAATACTTAACTGGATGAAACCTTCTTGAGAAAGCAAAATCATGTTACACATCTGAAATACATTCTAATGCATGAAAGTACACCATGTACAGCATACTATGGGCCTGATGGAATTAATTTGCAACACTCTGGAGGTATCACATATATAATTTTCCCCAAAAAAGGGACTATCGACACATTAAGGGGGTGGGGGAAATAATTTTGGCATAGGCAAACTTTTTGTGTAAATGAAGCTTTCTTTCCCAGATTTTCTCTTCAATATTTTGTTCTTCCTTTCAAGAGACTTTCTTGCTTTCTTATTCTTCACATCCTCTCTCCTTCCTCAAAAACTCCATCAACACCTATTCTCAGGAAAAGATCTGATATCACTTATTTACATCTTCATATGAATTCAGGGATTCTAAAATGTTTAGCCTTATCTCTTAATTATACAATAAAGCTTTTCTCATGTTTTAGCCATCTGTAAGTAGGTGTGGAGACATTTTGCCTCCTAAAAACATATCCCGTAGATAGCTCTATAGTCTGCCTACACAGAAGGCAGCTATTGAAGGCTTCCTCCACCTTTTTATCTCATGACTCGTTCAAAGACTGCTGAGACCTCTCCCTTGTCTTTTTTTCCTACCCAAAAATATGATAATACGCCCCTGTTATGTAGGAGAATAACATATGTAACAGATTTCCTTTTACTAGCCAAAGGGAAGATAGGAACTCAATGAAGAGCTTCTGAATTAAGTTCAACTGATATAATGAGAACAGTTATTTAGATCACAGTTTTTGCATTAAGGAAAAAAAGGCAGTGATTCCTTAACCATACAATATTTAATCTCAACCAATTCCCCATCTACATCCACACAGTGAAGGCAGTATGTGGCACCACAGGATGGAAAACAGATTCAAATAGAGGAGAGCATAATAGAATTTTTTAAAATGTGTTTGAAACACACATTTTAGCTCCCTTCTTTACAAAATCTTTTGTCAGCAGTGTTAACAAGTATCAATGTGAACTTTTCTTGAATTTATTCTCCTTCTCCTTCTTCTCTTCCTCCTGATCCAGAACAATCTGTGAAGAAACTGGCAAGTCGTCAAAGGAGGACTTAGAAGAGAGGAGAGGCTTGAAACGAGAAAAGCAACAGTTCCTTGGATGTGAACTGATGCTGAATGAAGCAAGCAGAACCAGAAGAACCAGTGAGAGCAACATTATGTGATGATCAACTATGATACATTTATCTCTTCTCAGCAATGCAATGATGCAAGATAATTCCAAAAGACTTGCAATGGAAAATGCTATCCACATCCAGAGAAAAAACTATGGATTCTGAATGCAGATCGAAGCATACTATTTTTACTTTTTTTCAACTTGTTTTTGTTGTTGTTGTTGTTCTTTTTTCTTTCTTGAGATTTTTCCTTTTTGTTGATTCTTTTTTCACAAGATGCCTAATATGGAAATATGTTTAACATGATTGTACATACCTATATCAGACTGCTTGCTTTCTTGGAGGCAGGGGGAGAGAAGGGAAAGATGGTAAAAATTTTGGAATTCAAAATCTAACAAAAATAATTATTGAAAACAATCTTTATATGTAATTGGAAAAATACTATTAAGTGCAAAAAAAGAGTGCGATATTATTTGGAGTTAATCCAAAGTTTAGATCCTAGAAAGATTAAAACTGTATTTTTAACAAAGAGAATTTCCTTTATTTGAGGAGGGGTAGTTTGAAGTATCTGTGTTTTTGATTATGGTGCATCCAAGAACAGGGATAAAAGGATTTCCTCATTTTACAGAAGATATACCAAGAAATGGAATTTATCTAGTATGATTGAATGATATATGAGCTGAGGCTTTAAAGGGCACTGTTGTTTCATGGTTAAAGTGTTCAATGAACCTGAATTCATAAAGATCTGGATTAGACTTATAAAATAGACATATAGAATGTATAATATATATATTATTCAGAAATAAAGACATATTAGAAATACAAGTCACTTCAGTCAGTCATCAGTCAATAGGCATTCCACAAGAAGCTAAGGGAGAATACAAGGAACTAACATTAATTTCTGGATTGAAGAAACTAACAGGAGTATTCATTACTATTTGTAAGGGAAAAAATCTTTCCAGTCACTATAAAGATAATAGCATATTTATTTCCTGGACAATGTTTGTCTTGATTGACATCTTAATGCTAATTTCATATCTTTAGGAATGGATGCTTCTTACAGCCTTCTTTTTTCTTTCTTTAAGTTTTTTTAACCGATTCCTTTTCCTTTACTATTACTTTTTTACTAGGAAAAAATCCTTCCCTCCTCTCCCTTCAACTTTTCCTAATAATAAAGAAAATTTAAAATATCAGCAAACCCAAAAAATAATTCAGTAGGTAGAAACACATACATATACATATATCTACCTATTTATAATATAGATTAACAATATAAATATAAAATAAACAAAATGTATCTACAGCCCAGAAAAAAAAACTGAACCAATAGATCAGGTAACTTGCCCAGAGTAATACTAATAGGAACTAACACATATACTGAAATACATTAATGGTAAAAGTAAAGGAACCAAAGGAGAGAGAAGAGACTTTTTGGCAAAAAGTGGGGGAGAAACAAGAAATGCTTTCTTGTTCTATGCAAGATATGCCTTTATTATAAAAGTACGATTGATTTTCTTTAAATAAATATGAAGACTAAATCAGCATTGTCCTCTTTATTGTAGTCACCTTGGAAAGCTGGTAGAGATAATTTCTCTATATAAAACTTGTTTAGAATTCCCTTGGGCTCCAGTTAATGAACCATGAGAAAACTAGATCCATTATTTATAGTATAATGTAGAATTATATACTACTTTAGAGTAACACTTTAGTGTAGACTAAAAACAGTACTACCCAGCTTGACTATACACTATATTCACCAAAATAGACTCAGAATGACTTGACTATTTTAAAATATCATAATAGAATCCAAAAATGGGCTTCAGTTCTTTATAATCAAAATAGGTTACACCATTATGCCCATGGCCTTCCTTGAAACTTACTATGTCAGCTATTGCATTTTACTCCTTTAGCATTTGATGGCAGAAAAATTATACAACTGTGACAGCCTATCCCATAACAGGACTTCAGTTCCTCAGGACTGTACCTAAATCAGGCCAGTCTCCTCGTAGTTTTATGTTCAGTTAGAACAGAACAAGACACTTGAAGCTTCTGTGAGAGTTAACAAAAGGAGATTTATTTAGTTAAAACACAAGATATTTAAAAAGGAAATTCATTGAGGACACACAATTATGATTTATTTAAGTGAATTCCATACCCTTGTTATCAGTCGTGGCACCTTAAATGCTTTTAAAAAAAAGGGGGGGGGGGAGAGGGAGAGATTGAGCCTATACAAAGGAGCCATAACGAGCTTCAGATAGGGCTTCAGTCACCAGAGTCAATCTTGTCTCAGGGACTGTTTCAAGATTTTTCAAGGAAAAAACCTAGTCTGACTCACATGAGAATAATAGATTGGAATGTTATTCTCACCACAAATGGGAATCAGTCCTTATGTCCTTGAACAAATCACAATCTCTCTAAACCTAAGTTTTTACAAATATAAAAGGAGGAAGATTAGTCTAAATGTTCTAAACTCTCTTCTAGCTCAAAATTTTCGATTCCAACAGAAATAATCATTTCCACTTAGGAAGATAATATGATATCTTTATGATATCTCAGGAAGAATCCCAGAACAATATGGCAATGTCATTTTGCAATAATGTTTACTAATGTAACATAACAAAACCTATAAAATTGCAAGACCATAACATTATTTTCTTCCCTGAAGTGAAAATTGAATTATACAATTCAAACCAGAGCCCTACAAACATTAAGTTCTCTGAAAAATACCATGCTTACCATCACCATACCATTTGTCCTGTGTTCATGAACATTACTTCTACGAAACTAACATCCCTCTTCTAGAAATTTAATTTTGCCTAAAGTTACATTTTTATGAAGCATTAGATGAGGTATGTATGTTTAAAGATTTAGTGATTTCTGCAATCACAGCAATGTTACCAATAGATGGAGGAGGTAGATATTTCATGATTTGATGGATGAAAGGAAATATATCTCTTGCACAAACATATTTCCCTACCTGGGCCTACTGTACTGCCTGAAATTTCCTTCTTACTCATTCTTATGATGTTAAAGAAGTGTTATTAAAAGTCAAGTGATAACTAGAAGAGGTAATACTTTAAATCAGTCTGCCTTAGTTGTTCATTTTGTAAATACCAATTCTTAAAACTATTTAGGGAGTCATGAGTTGTCAGACATGATCTATATATCTGAGAATTTTTCTTTTCTTAAGGAGGCGTATTTCTTTTAAAGAACCATTCTAAGGGAAAGAGAAAATTGAGAAATAACAACAATGTAAAGAAAAAGTAAAAAATAAAATAAAACTATATCCTGTACCAAAAGGATATAAATTCAGAAGCTGTCATGTATGTTGCACTAAACATACATATATAAATGTATTCTGTGCCCTATATACCTCTAATTTGACACTCTAACCTACGCCAGAGATTCTTGGCTTTATCTCAATGAACATTCTATGTAGATACTCCTACATGAAAGAATTAACAGATTTCACAAACATGTTCATACACCACCGGAAGCAGACCTCAGGCTAGAATAAAATTTTTCTACTAATTGCAGATATCCCAAAGAACTTCAGAAGTTTCTGCAACTCAATTTTATTACTGGAAACAACTTCATTAAGAAAGAGTACTATACAACCATAATTTTGGAGGCAAAAGGTCAGTATCAATGTTACGCCACATTCCTGTCCCATAGTGGATTTCCTCAGCAAATTTTGAATGATCAGAGTTTGTATGGGATGATATACTATGCTGAGATGATAGGTAAAAACAATCCATTATAAATACATGTGATTATGTACACAGAAGCAGTCAGATAGAAAAGCAAGAAGGAATGGACTTATTCAGTAAAAGTATTGTATAATAATGAGTGAAATGGTTGCAATTTTGTTCAAATATAGAGCTAATGATAATAAATCTTATCCTAGTTTGTTCTTAAGATATTTGACCTGTTTCCACACTTAATGGACCACAAATCTTTACCCATCTAAATCAAAATTAAGGTTAAAGTGTGACCTTCAAAGGAAAAAAATTCTGCAACTCCAATGTCATGAAAGGGTAAAACATAAAAATTGCTAATCATTTTAAAATAACTAGAATAGTGAATTGAGAAAAGGCTCAGTTATAAAGATGATAACAAATACTTTAAACAATACTTTTCTAACAAGTTTGAAATAGGATCACTGGGACCTGAAGAGGTGGTTTTAATTCTAACATTTCTATTACTTGTTGAGATTTATAAAGCCCTCTTTCCTTGCAACAACCCTGAAAAGTAGATAATAACAGAAAGCTATAACTAGGGATTTTGAATTGGAAAGTTGAGTCAAGTAGAGTTTGGCAGAGGATGGAGAAAGCAAAAATCCTGGAATATTGTGAAGCCATTGCTATATAGGCCACAATCAAGATAATAGTAATCAGGGGCAGGTCAAGGTAAGAAGGAGCTCAGCTGCCATATAGCTTCCCATGAAGAAAAACCTCATGCCATTTTGTAGATGACTACTTTAATTCATTATATTTGCTACCAATATGATAAGTATAATAATTTTATATTCCTAGAGGCTTTCAAATGAGATAAATATCTTCTTAATTGTGGTGCCGTGGGGAAAACCTCCACTCTCCTTAACCTAGTTATAACTCTGGGTATATATATACCTTATAGAGGCCAAATAAACTTCACCAAGTCACACTGCTAGTGTCACAGCAGTTCAAAACCAGCCTCTCTGGCTCCAAGTTTAATGCTCTATTACCAAATAAGCTTTCTCATTGATCTGGGAATATTATCGCTCCATAGTATGGGGAAGTACTTGGTGCTCACTTGTGTCTGAAATGCTTCAGAGACAAAGATTGTACCTGCTCACCCACATATCAGTGTTGTGTTGGTCCAAATCTTACCTCCAAGACTGGTTTGACCTCTCCTACAACAAGATATATATCTAAGTGGTACAAAATCAGGTTTGTTGGGTTATAAACTTAGAACTATAGGAGCTTATTAGCACCCAGACTGGGGAATTTTGATGAGTACACTGCCCTCTCTCTAATTGTGGAGCACAGTTCATCCTGGAAATGTCCATCTTGCCTCTTATGTTCACAAATTTCATCAGAATACAGACATAAGCAACTGGAGCCATAGGCCTTCAGTCTATTAGGTGAATAACTCAAATAAAATGAACCCTGAATTAATCTTTCATTCCCCATTTGCCTACAATGCTCAGACCTCCAAGACTGAACCACTGATTATTGAGGTTCCTTTTTGTCCTACCTTAAGACTAGACAGCCCATGAAACACAATACAGGCAGAAAGAAGCTAGATTTACTCAGGATTGAAAAGAATTGCAGCACTAATAATGATGTTGATGATGATATTGATGATGGTGATGATTATAACTAACATTCATATAGAACTTAATAGATGCCAAGCACTGTGCTAAATCCTTTACAATTATCATTTTATTTGATCCTTACTGAATAAGTGGGTGCTTTTGTGATTCCCATTTTACATATGAGGAAACTGAGGCAAATGGAGCTTAAGTGACTTGGCCAAGGTCACATAGGCCAGATTTTTACTTCAGACCATCCTAACTACAGCACCATCTAGCACTAGCCTTCCTGCTATTACAGGATGATATTAAATTTTATCATAAAGGAAACTAGAAAAAGTCTCCTCTAGTGTTCCATTTTGGAAAAGCCATCCCAAACTGCTCATCTTGTTCTTGTATGGACTTAAATTAGTTTTCTAGACTAGAAGCAAGAACTCCCTTCTGAGATTTTGAGAAAAGTATTTCTAAAATTAAGAGGATGACCACTTCCTTAACCCTAAGATTTCAAGCTCCTTCTCTATTGGAGTTTTATTCTGGCCAACAAAGAAAACCCAAACTATTCACAGAAGCCTTCCTATACTGTTCAGCTTGTCTAGTCAATGAAATTTCATGTCATAATCAGATTAGGAGAAGTTATGACATATTCAATCTCCTTACATCTGATAGTAGAAGCAAAGTGACCTGAATTTATGCCTCTTGTCAGGGTGATAAATGAGTTCTGTAAAAGAAAATTAATAATTCTGTAGCTTAAGCCTGCAGAAAACTTATATAGGCCCAATTCTTTTCATTTGTTGCAGGGGTGAGAAGGTCAGCAACACTGGAAATCTTGCTTTAGGAGCAAGGGCTTCACAAATCAAAGATCTTACTCTACTTAGTATCATTCTGATTTTATGAAGAATATGAAAAGCCTGTCAACTCTATTTTAGTCTCCTTTCTCCCAAAATAGTATTATCTCCACTTTTTGCTTGGTCCTTCCTCCTTAAATCCCTGCTCTTTTAGTAGATCTGGGATTTTTCTTCTTCTGGGTTTCCTAGTAAAGGGTCCCAAAGGGTTCCCACAGTAAAAGGTCTCAAAAATCACAATAACCATGAAACTGAAAAGAGCATAATCTAGCCTGATCTGTTGTCAACTATGCAACCTTTGAAAAGAACCTAATTAGTTTATCATGCATGTCTCACATGAGCCAGGAGTAATTGTTACCTGTAAATTCTACCTGTGACTAATTTGTAGCTGGAAGGCCTAATTAAATCACAGGTGACCTGCCAAGGCATATTTTTAAAGTAAATAAAACTGCAGGGAAGACACAAGCAGAATAAGTAGAAGCAAGGACAGGAAGGAGGCAGGTCAGTCAATCAGTTAGTCAATAACCATTTATTAAGCACCTATTAGGTGCCAAACCCTGTGCAGAGTACTGAAAATACAAAGAAAAAGGGCTGTCTTGAGGAGGGAATGGAGTCCAGGATCAGAAAACATTTGCCCCACCCCCATACCAAATAACACCTGGAAACCAGAAAGTATTGCCAGAACACTGATGTCACAAGATTGGCATAAAGCAGACCTATTGTATATCCATGTGTTCTGATCATTATATAAACACTTTCCCACCCCCAGAGACAGCCAAAAAGTCCCAGCATACACCTGTCCCTGATGGGATGCAAAAAAAAGGGGGGGATCTTCAGTCCTTTATAATTCAAAAGCTCTTTCTGTCAGTCCCAAGCCATCCTCTTTTAGTCATTAAAAAACCTCTGATTCTGCTTGTTGTAACTTAAAGACAGATTCTAATTAAAATGCCTTATTATATCCTCATTAAGACACGCTACTTTAAAATTTTGAGTTTTACAAATGATCTTACATGATTATTTGAAACCCTTAACCAATGCCACATTATATTTTGAAGGTTATCCCATCATATTTTGGAGATTAAATTTTTGAGTTTTTTAAAAAATAATTTTACAGGATTATTTGAAATAGTCCTGTATCAAAGTCCTTACCCAATGTCTCATCATATTTTGAGTTTTTGAAGACTGTGTGAAAGGAAGCACAGGAAGTATTAATTTAGGGGTCCATGAAATTTTAAAAAATATTTTGAAAAGTGAAATCCACTTTATAATCACTTTTCTTGGCAATATTTAGTTTATACATTTATACATTAATCTGAGAAAGAATTCATTGATTTCATCAGATTGTCAAAGGGGTTCATCAAACACACACACACACAAGATTAAAGACTCCTAACCTAAAAGGTCCTACTGAAAAAAACTGAGAAAACTTCAAATATTGACCCAGTGGTTCAATAACACTCCCAATAAAATTCACAAAGACATCACAAAGACATGACTAATATATAATTAATTATTTTCTGGGTAGAAGGAATCATATCAATACATGTATACTGTCAACTAAGGTCTGAAGAGGTTAGAATTTGCACTGAAGGAAAAATTAGCCATATTAAAATGACATTAAGAATTTGTGAAATATTGACATAATCAAAATTGTAGCTTTGAATACAATTTCTATTTAACAACCCTAATAGTTTCCCTACTAAAGGCAAAAACATTGTTTATATATAAGATGTCACAAAAAATTTTAATCATGGAAAATTTCACTAAGACTCTTGGATCAACCTATATAGTTCACTACCCCTAACTATAAAGGAGGAAAGTGTTTGAATATGAGAAGCAGCATGTTAAATAGGAGACATTTTTCCTGAGTTCATGCCATTTGTCACTAACGTGGTGTCAGTAAACTGCTTGCTTTCTCTGATGCTTACTTAGTGTCCTCGTGTGTTTAAAAGATGGGGGCAAATTTTATATATCTTGAAAGTCTTCTATTTTAAAAATTTTCTAATTAGGGTAATATAACTATTTGAACATTTGAGGAATGTGATTTTTGTTTAAATTATGAAATTAAATTTGAAGATATACACATATTGTAGATATGAATTGTAGATATCTATATGAAGAGGATATATATAAATTAGTTTAATAAAAAGATAATTGGTATATCGAAGGCAGTCATATATTCATTAAATTTAATCATTAAAGCACATTTCTGCTTGCAGGGAAAAAATGGAAAACACTTCTCCCTGAGATTCCAAGAATATAGGGGCTGAAATAATTCAAGAGAAAGGAGACTTTTCCAGTTTAAGACTATAGGAGGGAAATTATAGAAATCATCTTTATGTATGCTAGCTAAGAGTAGCATTACTAGACAACATTTCATATAAAAAAAAAAACTATTAATCCTAAAACAAAAATCTAACCATGTTGCTCACCAGCTTAAAAAAAGTTACAGTGAGTTGTTGATAGGATAAAATGAGGTAATATTTGTAACATAGGAAGTATTATATAACTGCTTATTTATGAGCCTTCCTTCCCCTCCCTTCATCCTTCCACTTATTTGATCATATCAACAACTCTTTGAAGATGCTGTTATACCCATTTTTATAATTGGGGCAAACAGAGAATAAACTCATGGTTAGAGAGCTAGTGTCTGAAGCTGGATTTGAATTCAGGTTTTTCTGACTCCAGTGCTCTATCCACTACAACATTTAGTTACATAGATACCATTTGCTTCAGGGGTAAAATTAAAAACTCTTTTTCCCCCCAAATATTTAAAGGCCCTTATAATCTGGCTTCACATTACCAATCCAGATTTATTCATTACTCCATTCTCATATTCGACTGACTAGTTAAACATGTCATCTTGTTCATCTTGCACAGACATACCATCTCCCCTCTCAGGTCCTTGCAGTCTCATCTCCCATGTTGGAATATACTCCCTTCTCACTTCTGCCCTTATAACCCCTAGGTTTCTTCAAAGCTTACCTCAGGAACCACCTCAATGAAGTTTTTCCTAATTTTGTCAGCAATGAGGACCTCCTTCTCCCATAAAATTACCTCATTTAGTTAGTATATATTTTGTATTTATTTATATCTGTACATATTATTTCCCTAGATGTAGTGTAAATCCAATGAAAGCAGGCTTTAGCATAGGTTGGCACAGTAGATCAGCTGCCCAATAAGTATTATTAAGTGTCTACCAAGCGTTAGGCATTTTGCTAAGTGCTAGGAATACTTTTTTCATGGCAAAAAGACAGTGCTTGCTCTCAAGTCAGTCAGTGATGGAGACAAAATGCAGATAGCAAGGTACAAACAAGATATAACTAGATAAAGTGGAGATAATTAACAGAGGAAAGGCACTAACATTGAGTACATCAGAAAATCTTGCAGAAAGTGAGATTTTAGCTATGATTTAAAGGAAGCCAGAAAACAGTGATGAAGAGAGAGTGTTCCAGGGATAGGAAAAAAAAAAACAGTGAAGTCTGAATATTGTGTATTGTGAGTGTATTGTGAGAGGAACAGCAAGTGTCACTAGATCCCAAAGTATGTAGCATTAAATAAATGTTTCTTGATGGATCGATTAATGGCCTACAAGTAATATATATCAATTTAGCAGCCAGAAGAGACTACCTATCCAAAGCTTCACTAAGAAAGTCAGTGTCCAGAACAAGGAAGAAATTGTTCTATAATACATAATCTCAGCTGAGATCTGTCTGTATCTGGGATACTGTGTTTAACTGTAGACACTTCATTTGGGGAAATACTTAGACAAGCCAGAGTTTGCCCAAAAGAGGATGGAGTGTCTAGAATGACCAGAGGGGTGAGAACATGTGAGGAAGGAACCAGAGATGTTAAATCTGAAAGGGACTTGATAGTATTTGAAAGGCTCTTATAGAATTAAAGAAGGATAAATATGTTTGTTCCTCCCAACAATTCTAGAATGTTAGTGCTATCATCTTCATTATTTAAATGAGGTAAATAAGGTGTTAGATAAATGTTTTAGCCAGGGTCACACAGCTAGTAAACTGAGGCTCAGGAAGACCTGAGTTCAAATCCATCACTCTCTATATAGTATACTACTGATTCTAAGAAGTGACAGAATCCCCTTTCACTGGAAGTCTTCTAAAAATCCTGGATGACCACTTGTCAGGTATGTTGGATTGTCAGGTATAAAGGGATTAATTCAGGTAGGGTTTGGATGAGATGATTGTCCCAGGCTTACATTCTATAATTCTGCACCTTACTTTAAAGCATAACAAAGTGATTAAGGATTCACTATCAGGCTATAATAACTAAAACATTATTTCAGTCTTGCGCCACTAAAAAATGGAAAACTGCTGGAAATAAACCACAAATCAAGGCAATTAGGATTACCTGTTCCCTTCACCATTCATCAGGAATGGAAGCAATAGAAGAAAGTAGAATTCAGTTTAAGTGGCACATTGGAGGGCGTGCTGGATCTGAAATCAGGAATACTCATCTGAGTCCAAATCTGACCTCAGACACTTACCAGCTGTGTAACCCTAGGCTAATCACTTAATCCTATTTGCCTCAGTTTCCTCATGTGTAAAATGAACTGGAGAAGGAAATAACAAACCACTCCAGTATTTCTGCCAGGAAAACCCTAAATAGGCTCACCAAGAATTAGACACAGCAGAAAAAACAACAATAAAAGCTGTCCCAAACTTCTTTTCCCCATTTATTCTGTAACCTTCCTACCTCCCTTGGACTGTAGTTATGAGGCAACAAATTTGACAGGCTGTTTCTTGGCCACTAGACAAGGGCATTTATGTAGAACATATGCTAATTCTATAAGAAAACATTGAAGCAATAATCTTCACTGAACTGATTCTACAACTACATGATCTTCCTTGCTCTGCCCAAGGGTATATATACTCCACTCTAAACTAGAAAGAAAGAAAGTCATAAATAGAAACACCACCTGTCAAACACCACCAGTAATTACTCTCTCCTTAATTTTAAACTCTCAGTCCTAACAAATATACACTGGCATTCAAAGTCAATGATTTCTTCAAATGTTCTTTCTATTACACATGTTTAATATATATATTGGATCATTTGCCATCTAGGAAAGGAAGTAGGGGGAAGAGAGGGAAAAAATTAGACAGAGTTTTGTAAAGATGAACGTTGAAAATTACCCATGTGTATATTTTGAAAATAAAAAGCTTTAATTTTAAAAAGTTACAAATGTCTATTTTAAATCCTTAAAACTTTTTAAAAAATATAACCAGTATTTCTGGAAAAGGGGGGAGGAAATTATTTGACTAGCTAGAAAGGTAACTTAGTTTACTATTGAGAAAAGTACTTGACAGTGAAATAAAAGATCTAGTTTCAAAAAATAACTCTGCCATTATTCATATTATGACCTTGGACAAATCACTTCCTCTCTAAACCTGAATTAATTCATCTAGAAAATAAGATGAGTTAAACTAAATAATATCTAATGTTCCTTCGATATCTATAATTCTTTATTAGCAGACTCCATTCACCTTTGTAATTGCTATAAAACTTTGGTAACTTGTTCTTAATTAATTGGAAGTCAAAATCTCCAAATTAAGGTTGTTGAGGATAACAGCAGTAAAAACTAGGATCCAGAGCTGCTTATAATTTCCAACTACTGACCACTCTCATTTTAGAGTAAAAATAGTATAAATAATGCGTTTAAAATAAACTTCCACTAAGAAATAAATAGCCTTCAGACTGAATTCATTGATAATGTGATGGTATGAGACTGCTATGACTTTACTTTTAGCATCATATTCATTCATATTCTGTTCCCATTTAACTCACAAAAAAGCAAGCTACCAAAATACCATGTCATAATAACTGTTACTCCACACATTTTTTTTAATTGCTACGATGTTATCATCTAAAACCAGATTCAGTTGGAGCCATGATTCACTCTTGAATGACAATCATAACACCTTATATGTGTTTATCCTTTTTCTGTCATGTTTCAAAGGGCATTCTCATATATATTGTGATCTAATCTTCACAGCTAAAAAAGTAATATGTGCAAGTACTCTCATTGCCATCCTACACAAAAGAAAATGGCTAAATGGAGAATTAAGTGGCTGATCCCCACCCAGGTCACACAATGGCAAAGTCAGGGCTAAAATGTATATTTCCTGACTCCTGGACCAATGCTTAAAATTCTGTTATGTTATGACTTCCTTTGTACTAGACTATCCTACTTGCAAAAATGGCATTGAAGGGGAGAGATGAAAAGAAAGTTAAATTATCAAGAAATTTTGTATTTGTTAGACATATAAAATATACCAATTTTTCTATGTTCATAATTGTTTTCTATGTTTAATTGGAAATATTCAGTTTTCTGTGGAATAAGAGTCCTTTAAATGAAACAAGTTGTAATTGCAGGTTCATTCTTATAGCCCAATCAACCACCTCAAAATTAATCCACAATTTTACTTCTGCATATAGAGTAGTTGATTGGAAAATGAAAGCAATGTGAAAACAAAATATATCAATAAAATTGTTCTTACCCACCCAGATTCCATCCATCCTTAAAAACCTTCAATTAATCCTACCATTCTTCCAAAATATTTTCCTATATAGCTCCTACTTTTTATTACCAAACTATTAGAAAAATAGAAGCAACATTCTAGGATCATTGGCTCTACTATCTCACTTCCCCCTCATTTCTCAACCCCTTTGCAATCTGGACTGAATGCCCACCACTCAAATAAAACCTCTCTCATCAAGGTCACTGATTATCTCATAAATACTAAATGCTTTTTTTCTCAATAGTCTTTTCTGCAACTCCTTTCTTCTTGATCTTTTAGCAGCATTTGATGCTGTTAACAATTAACTCTCTCCTTCAAAAAATCTAGATATTCTTGGTTTTTATCATACCAATAGCATCAAACTCAAATGGAAAGTAGGACCATAAACCATACCTACACATCCCTGGATATTGACTTATCAAATGTAATATTATCAGTGTTTGATTGTATTTTGTTTGTGAGAGGTATTAGTTTGTTACACATTTCTTAATTTCATTTTAATCTGGCTCTGGCTAGAATGTTGTGGGCAGTATATGGCCAGTGGGCCAAGCAGATGGTTAGCATTTCTGCATGACACTGCTTTGTAGTGACTTTCTTCCTACCTATTCAAAAGATTCATCTCAATGTCACCTTTGTAAAAAATCATTATCTTTTCTTTAACCTTACTCACTCACTTTCTCTTTTCTTCTTTTTCAATATTACTCAAAGAATCTCTAGATTATAGTATGAGATCATCCAAGGAAAAGGATCCTCTCTGGGATCTTTCAACTCTTAATTAACAACAAAGTGAGGAGGTTACTTCTCATATATTTATCTGAAGATTACAAATTTAATTTTTTTTTACTTTTTAATTATTTCAGTACAGGCTTCATAACCCATGATGCCCTGTCTCATAAAACTCATGAATGAATGGGTAAATGACTAGATTTAAATAATTTAGCAAAATAACAAATTATAAAAGTAAATTACAATTTGTATTTTATTGTTTTTACTATACTAAAGTGTTTACATCACTTTTTACCACCTAAAAATAAGCCTGATCATAAAATAAATGATTCCTGCAAAAAAAAAAAAAGTTAAATCTTTCCCAGAGACAAGTGCTATATTTTCAACTTTCCAACCAAGTCTACTCAATAGTATAGTCTAATACTCAAAATACATAGGTAATTAACACATATAAAACTTTAAAATTAAAATTGTACTAAGATTTTTGGCACATTCTGTGTAATACCAAGTATCATTTTCCAGTAAATGAATGATCAGGAAAGATGAATACTCCCCTTTAAAAAAAAAAAAAAAAAAAAGATGGAAACTCTAATTGTTAAAACATACTCCTAATCATCATTAGTAAGATAAAACTTAAAAAGCAGATATTATGCATTTTATAATAGAATAACAGGACAAAGGTCATAGTAAATAAATCTGTAAGAAAAATCTACAATGAGAAAAGTCAAATAAAATCAACTTTTCCATTCTAACTATATGCTTTATACACTTGGAAATGTTATTATCTATAGAAGTAGAAAATTTTGATATATTTTGTTATGAATTATTTTAAGCTATTTACAAATAGCTTTAATATTATTTGTGTATATGTATTATGTATCTAACATACATACTTAAATGTTTGTTGGTTCTGCTCTTGTTCAGTCATGTCTGATTCTTCATGACCCTATTTTGAATTTCTTTGGCAAAGTTATTGCAATGATTTGCCATATACATATAGGACCACACCTCTGATTCTATTTTGTAGATATAGTATCACTGAATAATTTCTAGTGAAGAAATTTCCTTTACACTGCAAATCTGCAAATTTAGTCTTAGATCTGCATCCAGAAAGAGAACTGTGGAAACTGAATGTGGATCATAATATGTTATTTTCACCTTTTTTGTTATTTGCTTGCTTATTGTTTTCTCATTTTTTTCCTTTTTGATCTGATTTTTCCTATGCAGCGTAATAATTATGGAAATATGTATAGAAGAATTGCACATGTTTAATATACATTGGATTACTTGCCATCTGGGGAAAGGGTGGGGGAAAGGAAGGGAGAAAAATTTGGAACACAAGATTTTGTAAGAGTGAATGTTGAAAACTATCTTTGTGTATATTTTGAAAATAAAAAAGTTACTATTTAAAAAAGAATGTCCTTGCATTTCACATATTTAATTATTAATCATGTCATTTCAGTTGGAATATACTTGCATTTCACATATTTAATCATTAAAATATCATGTATGTTATTCCTTCTCCTTACATTTCAGCACATTCAATGTCCTTCAGTTTTTTGTGATAAAAATTAAGAAGAGCTCAAATCATACAATATCTGTCAATATCTGATACTGGACAATGCCATAGAGTTATAATTCCATGTAAGAAAAAGGTAGCTCTTTTTTATAGCTGGACATAGGGTTTATATTAAAAGCAAAACTGGGAAATGGTGGGGAGTACTATATTTTCTTAATTTCTTCCTAAATGAAACCATTTGGAGAAATATAAGAAAAATATGCTCTCATTTCAAGCATTTTATGGAAGCCACACATTGCACTCCAAATATTAAATCTACTTATCTTCCATATCTTAATTGGTGAAGTAAATATATGAATGCTGGATTATCTCAATGGTGAAATAACAGAAGAGACTGAGTTTATTTTTGTTTTGTTTTGTTTTTTAACAACTTCAGCTTTTACATTTTTTGCGAAGGGTTATGCTACTTATTTTATTCAGCAATATAGATGGAATGAATTTGTTTTCCAGTACTGTGTCTTGTTTACAAAGACATCATTGTTGTTGTTATTAAACATATAAATGCTTCAAATTTATAATAGAATAACAGGACAAAGATCATAGTAAATAAATTTGAAGAGAAATCTACAATGATAAAAGTCAAAATCAACTCTTCCATTTAACTATATGCTTTATACACTTGGAAATGTTATTATCTATAGAACAGGAAAATTTTGATATACTTTGTTATGAATTATTTCATAATTAAATAATCAAAGTAATAACTTTACAATCTCATCCTCATTGGTGCCTACATAACATTATCATGGAGACAGATGTCAAATTTATATCAATGTTCATTGATAAATGATTGATATTGATATTGATAAAAATCCATTTTAATATCATTTTCAAAATAAATTCATTATGCCATGCTAACACTTTTTATTCTGATTCTTATAAATGTGAAGACATAGTTAATAAATGTTCCCCACAAAGGTAATAGGGAAATTTGAACCTCTACTATTTGAAAATCAAGCTTTCTTGTTTCACATCAGCATAAAACTTCGTCAACTTGAAATCATACCTTAAAACTGTTCATTATGAAGTAAAACTCAGTATGAAGCAGGTTCATTTTGAACCCCAATATAACGAATTAATTAATAAAGGCTAAAGGCAATCTCCTGTTATAGCTGATTTCACAGCACAAACCCACTGGGAAAACAAATTAACAAGGCTTAAGAGATAGAAATTGAGTCTCACACACACACACACACACACACAAACACATACATACAGGAGGTTCACGTGTGCTAAAACTTTTGAGATGCAAAGAATATCAATATTAATAATACTGTGCAGAAGCCAATAGAAATGCTAATGTAGGATATACGATTTTCTCCAAAGGCATCGCAGAATCACCAGGCTAGAAGGAATTGAATGATCATCCACTCCAGCCCCTAAATTCATACAAAACTATCCCTGTACTGTTCCAAAGCAATAAGGATCCATGCATCTCACAGCACAATCATCCTATCATGAACTTCTTCTTTTAAAACGTAATCTAAGCAAAAAGCAAAAAACAAAACAAAACAAAACAAAAAACTTTCCATAAGTTGCATGTTATTCAAATGCTCAATTAGGGTGGTTGTAATACAGTATGTGCTGTCAAACTTAAAAAGAAACAGGGATCATTAAACCAAACAAAAGGATCCCTGCAGACTATAGATCAACTTAGAAAAATGTTTGTATCTTCTTTTTTTATTAATCCATCAACACATTAAAATCATATAGCCACTGCTTTTTAATCTCATTCAGGTAACACTCCAGAGTGTTGTAGGCCTTTTGCTGTCCAGATGTCTCTAAAAAACCCTGAACTTTGGAGTCAGCAAATCTGAGTTCTAATCCCAATTGTGTTGTGTGTGGAAAAAGGCCAAAGTCTCTCGTTGCATCCAGGGTCATCTCTAGTCATCTTGATCTGTAAATCTTGCCACTGAACCTAGCTGGCTCTGGATGGAAAAGTGAGGCAGATGACTTTGCACAGTCTCCCTCACTCAAATCCAATTCACTTGCATGTCATGGCATCCCCTCTCTGAAGTCATGGACCTGTAGGAACAACAGTACTTAACCTGGGCAGATCACTCCTCTCAGAATGTTTCCTTCTCTATAAATGGAGCTGGACTAAAAGATCTCTCAAATCCCTTCCAGATTTGAAATTCTTCAGTCTAATCTATTATGCATGTAAACAGAGTCTTAATCTCCCAAAGTCCAGAGTAAATTACTTAAAGACCCAGGGCTGTAACAAGGGTGAGGCAAATTAGGCACTTCATGTTAGTCCTCAAAGCTAAAATGCATAGAAAACAATGTTAAAATTGTATCAGACGCTCCATTAGGATAGAAGGACACAATTTTATATTCTTGTGTCTGGTGTAAAATTAATAGTTTAGTACTGTGAAAACCATTATTGATCACTTAAATCAACGATTTCTCTTTCTAGTTCAATCATCGTTAATATGATCTTTCTTCTTGTCTAATCTTCTAATCTTTTCTCCTGGGGACTCATCTCTAAGCCTGCTCCAAGTTGTTCTTGGTGTATAAACATATATGGAGAGAAAGAGAGAGAGAGAGAGAGAGAGAGAATCTCAAAAATCAACTTGTTAGGCTCTAATTAACTTTTTAGGAAGTCTGATGTACTGGGTGTTTTATTTAAAAATTCCTATTCATAAAGTCACTAAATGCTAAAGTTAGCAGAAACCTTAAGTGTGTAGGACAGTGACCCTTACCCAAATTAAAATCTGAGACTCTCAAGGCAAAAAAAAAAAATTCTTTTTAAAGCAAAAATAAGATTTACTACAATCTCTTGAGAAAGAGCAATTCCCAACAGACAAGTTGTCAATAGTGCGAAGTGCATATTGCAAAACACAAAACACAAGATTATACAGACCAGAAGCCCCACAACCCTTTTCTCCCATTGTCTAGGGGAATCCAGGCTTCTACTCTAAACACAGGAATCTATCCTGAAAACAAAAGAATACTAGTAAATAATCTTAATTCAAATTTCCCTAGAGAACTGCTATACAAGAAGATATTCTTGGATGAGAGAAATCTGTTACCTGAATTCCCAAAGCCATCATTGTCTTTAAAAGAAGTACTTAAATGCTAATTAAGAAGTGGGGGAGAAACAGGATGGGAAATGTTCGTCCAAGACAATGGAACACCTGTAGCTTTAAGCTATACCTCAACTTGTTATTGCAAAGTCTCAAGGCCACATTCCTATGAGAAGTTTTCGCTCAATTTATCCTATTCAGTCCCTCCCCTTTAGTTATTAACCTTTGAAGATATTTCTCACCATTCTCAATATATTTCCTCAACCATCTTATTCTTAGCCTCTAATCCCTTGGAACTTGGTTTGTCTTTTTCTCTCCTGGGATCTATCTTCTTCCTTTTAATACTCCAAGTCTAAGTGGACCTCCTCTTCCAAGTTGTTCAATCTTTCCTCTGGGGAAACCCCAGTCATTTCCCTGAGGTTAAATTTTCCCTCTAGAACCTACTTGGGGGCCCTTTGAGTCAGCCCACCCCAGCATTCTGTTTTTTCTCCTCCCCCATGCCATGTGGTATCTTCCCTAACTCATACCCCTTCATTTTGTCTATAACCCATTTCCCCAAATAAATCTACCTTTTACCAAAGAGAATGGCCATTGTGAATTCTTAACATGACCAAACCCCAATTTACATCATAGATCACATCAGTGAGGACCAGGTTTGGGATGAGACATAGACCAATTTTCTAATGTCTTTGGCAATTTCCTTCACTATCTGTCCATTATCATAAATTTTCACACAGCAAATATTTAATTTTCCACAAACTCTACTTTCTTTAGCCAGCAAGTAGTCTAATACCAATCTATGCTGGAGTACTGCTTCTCTAGTCTGAGTGGCCTGATCTACTAACAAATCCAGTGCCTTTGTTAGCTGGTTAATATTTCCACGATGGCCTGCAGTCTAATGAGCCTATTCAGCATACAAATTGTGATTTTATATATCCAACTCCCATCTTGGGTCATCATCCCAACCATTTGTGTCCCCAGTAATTAGAGTAGGTAATTCTTCACAAATAAATATGTCTATATCTATCAGGAAAGTCAACAACAACAGAAATGCTAAAAGAAGCAGACAGACATATGCATCTAGCAACAAATAGATGACTAGGCCAAATACTCATTTACCTATTAATTTAGAATAGAATGTCAATATATTTTCAGATGGGAAACTGCAAGATCTGACATATTTGAATTGTGTTCATAGCTTCTAGTGAACACTTGCCCAGATTATAGAAATTTGCTATAAAAGAAAAAAGCAGAGATATGATTCTAATAGCATCAAAACTGGCCCTTCAGGATTCAGCCTGAGACCACAAATTTGACAGGATATAGCATCCTTAGTTAATTGTATGCAATAACAATTTCAGCTTATAGCCAGACTCAAGAATAATCAGGTGAATTCTTATTCAAAGGAACACTATTGGGAAAATGAGTCAGAATGAATGCACCTTAAGCAGAGGCTAAGGTTGTCCTCCCAGTTCTTGCCCAAATATTAACCTCCACCTGTAACAATTCAATGCCTTGTAGTATATTCATTTCAGATGGATTACTGGCTTGATTATCCATCTGATTATCCATCAGACAATCATACCTGAATTCAAACTCCAAATAATATCAGCTACAGTCCCAAGAAATTTTATCTCAAATAGCAAGTCTCATTAATCAAAGCTTCAGATAAATTTCTCTCTCAAGAATCACAAATCCTAAATAAGTACTGACTAGACCTACTTGCATTGATAACAGTAAGAGATTCATCTTAGAAAGTTCACAGCTTATCTTCATATCTGAGTAAATGGGTTTTAAATTCAACATTACACTTTAAGATGCTCAATAACCAATCTATATCGAAGCATGTTCAAATGTAAACCATGTTCAAAGGGACAGACAGACTACTGTTCTCAAAATTTCCCATCTGTAACAATGTGAACAGCTTTAAAATGATTCAATACAACCAATTAAAACTCACATAGAATATAAAATAAACTGTCCTAATTTCACATTAAAGAACCCTATCAGAATTAATATTAATAATTTCTTCATCCTAAAAATGTTTATTCAACTTCCTCCAATCAAGGAGTCTTTATAAACTTTTCTGGAAATATAAATAACAAGTACAACACCAATATTGTTAAAATTCCTCTAAGTACAATTAATCTCCCCTCCCACTAAAACATTCTTAATTGCCCTGGTGCAAAGTCAATTTTAGAGATTACAAATTGTCCGTTAACAGTCCATTCTTGAGGTTACTGCACAGGTCCTTTAACCCTAATGTTCTCAGCCTCCAGACTGTAATCTCAGTCATCTGTGACCTCTGGTAAGGTCCTTCCCACTCTGCTTCTTCCAGGATTTAGTAAACACCCACTTTTCTGGAACTGCAAACTCCAAAGGTGTTGTCTGGGCTAGCAATCCTTGCTTCTTAAGGGCTAAAAGGGATGAGGAAACTGCCAGTATATGATTCCTTAAAAACTTATCCTTTATTTCAATAGAAGGTTTCAAAACCTTTTTCTTCCCAAATAGAATAGAGGAAGCCCCAGATCACTTCTGGGGACAGTTCTAATAGACAAACATTTGGCCCAAGACAATTTAGTCTCTAACTTCAATTTAGTTTTCGTTTCTTAAGAATCTGATTCATTCTTTGCACTTTCCCTGATGAGGGCAGAAATCCAAATGAATGCAATTGCCACTCAAATTTGCAATCCCTCCCCATTATTTCTTCTAAAACCTTACAAGTAAAATATTTGTCTTTATCAGAATCAATAGCCTCTACCAATCCACACTTAAGTACAATTTGTTTAGCACTACTCTAAGCCCTCTTAAAGCAGCGGAGCTAAGAGGAAAGTTTCCACCCATCCCAACTGGTGGCTTCATTAAAACTTAACTTGAATATTTTGGAGCCAGGCTCCCCTCCAGGACACCTACTCAGTAACTTGTTATTTGCCTTTAGACATATTACATACCTTTCAGATACAATTTATTCTACAATTATGCATGCCCCTATACACCAAAATTTCTTGCTTTTACTTCTTTGTTAAAAGGAGAAAGCAAGACAAACCTTAAAGATTCAGAATATAGGTTGTAATGGGCTGAGGTTTGAATTGATGCACTGAGATCCCAAGTATGTGAGGCTAAATAGTAATTGGGCTATACTCTATTAATATACATGATTGGATAAAGAATGGTCCCTGCCCACTCTCTGTGCAAGTCCTGATGTGTTGTATAGGAAATGACGATTTGGGTGGGTGGAGGCAGAGAGAGATAGGAAGAGAAGCTGGGAGAGATTGAGCCTGGGTTCCATACTCCTAGCTACCGGTCAGTCGAGTGGCTGCTGGTCTAGCTAGCTTCTTGACTCAGCTACACACATTGCTATTGCCGATTCTCTTCCACCTCTGATCTTTCTTCACTGAGAATAAAGACTGACGATTTTCCCCTAACCTGAATTCCTGACTCCGGCTGATTTTAAAATACGCGATCTTCACAATAGGTAATATCTAAATAACTTTGAACCAAATTTCACAAAATTTATAACATATTCGGCAGGGCTGACAAAATGTTAAATACATTTACATACAGTTTTTACAAATTACCCAGTTACAATTTAGAAAGCAATATGGTGTAATTAGGAAATACAAACATTGTGACTTCTTTAGGCAAGTTACCAGAGTAACAAAAATTTTTAACTTAAAATCAAATATAATACAGATTTAAATTTCTAGTAGCAACACTTTAATATTAATGCACACATATTTCTAAAGTCCTATGCCAGAATAAACAAGTTCACAATTTTAGCGGGTTTAATAATAATTATCTCATACAATTTCAGCATCAAAATTCCAATTTAAACACACACAGCCCCAAAATTTAAGGTGATAGAAAACTGCCTTTTCAAGTCAGCCCACAGCTAAGAAACTGAAAGACTTTAGGGCCTTGGGGGAGAGGGTTGAAGAAATTTGGACCCAGATGTTTGGCTGCAAGTCTGGAGCCCAGTGACTAGCCTACCCTCCATGCCAGAAATGCTGGGGAGGAGAGGAAGGAGATATGGAGGGGCCATATTGAAGATGTTGGGGCACCAGCACAAACCCCAGAAGAATCCAGGCCAGCCAGCCTGGCCAGGATAGATTCCACAAGCCTCTCCATGGCAGATAAAAGCTTAGAAATTCCCAGAGAGTTTTTTTTTCCTTTTGTCATTTTTTTTTTCCTGTAAGGCTCAGATTTAGGCTCTCAGAAGGCTTTTTGTCATATAAATTAGGCCTACTTAAAAATACAATAGACTAACTCAACTTAGCTGACTGATAATGTCAAGCAATTTAAAACTTAGTCTTAAAAACCCCAGAATCTGCTAAAATGTTTTTTGGAAGTTCTGCAACTATTTCTGCAGACCCACATTGGCCAGTTCTAGGTCCGTAGAAATGTCAGGGTTTTTTTTTTTTTTCTTTTTAGTGTGACAGTTAAAAATTTTCCCTATCTCAGAACTAAACCTTCTTCTCTCTAGGTAAAAGCTATTTGCATTCAGTCCAATTATATCCCCCCCCCCAAAAAAAAAAAAAACAAACAAACAAACAAACAAAAACTTTTAAATCCCCAATAGCCAGATCTTTTCCTTCATAATTCGGCTGACTGAGAGAAACACAGAAGATAAAACACAGGAACTATTTTTGTACATAAACAGAAACTATTTTTGTAAATCAATCAAGCTCCCATTCTTGGCCCCACTTTGGGATGGAAGCAAGGAGAGGAGCTCTGGAGACCAAGCCTTTGGAGTTCCTGGCCCCTATAAAAGGCTCCTTTGAATTTACACCAGTCCTCAAGAGATCAAAGGTTCCTCCAGCAAGCAGGATTCTTGCCCAAACAAAACAACAGTATTTAATCTCTATACATTTTTGGTACTTCATTTCAGTTCTTTCTAAAGGGCTATCTTCCCAAGACATTAGTTTTTAGAACCAGATACCTTAGATTGTGATGGAAGACTTATCCAATCTTACCAAGGAAAATGGGAAAAACCTTACAGATTGGAACAGCTTAGAATTTCCCAGTATCAAAGGGAAATGGAAGCTTTTTACAGACTCTGACCCCCTAAAATCTTCCAATCCCACTCCCAGTCACTCAGACAACTCACCACCTCTTAGAACCACTTACAGTCTCTCCCCCACCCTTACCAGTTGCTTACCCTACCTAGATTGTTCCTTTCTTAAGGTTCACAATATCTTACTCTCTTTTCAAACTTTTCTTAGCTGTCATTAGTCATTTTGTACAAGAAAACTCACATAAGGAAGGAAAGAAGGAAGGAAGGAAGGAAGGAAGGAAGGAAGGAAGGAAGGAAGGAAGGAAGGAAAAAAGGAGGGAGGGAGGGAGGAGGGAAGGAGGGAGAAGGGAAGGAGGGAAGAAAGAGAAAGAAAAAAGAGAAAAAATTGGTGTTATTCACTAATATGATGTCTCTAGAAATCAAAATAGAAACAATATCCAATGGTTCTTCCTTAGTACTAATAAATATTACTTATCACTTACCATACTGCCCATTCTACAAGCATCTAGGGATCTAATACAATTGGGTTTAGAAATTCATTGAAAGTTATAATACATTACTCTTGGCATTACATGTGTATAACTGTTTGGAGAATATTTGTGTGTGTGTATTGGGGGGGGGGGGCGGAATTAAACAGCTGAAGAGAGGAATCCCTTTGAAAGGAATAATGCTAACAATTTACAGAATCAGAAAGCTGCCTAACTACAGTCCAAATATTTTTCCTACGAGTAAGAAGACACCAGCACTTGATTTTCCAAAAACCTATCTACATCCTTTAATGTAACTGTGTTTATATAACAGTTGCCATAAACTCTAATTGGCTGAGATCTCCTAGATTTAACATGATTAGGGGGAAAATGCTCAGAGCTAAATATGCTGAGTCAAGATGCTCTTAAGTTTCCTTCACAGGCTTCTGGAAACACATCATAGACTAGAATTTGTCTGAAATAGTCATTTTTAAATATAGCTTTCTTTTTGAGGAAGCTTATTTAAGCTAAAAAAGTATTAAATGCTATGTAAATGCTGATAGAAATTGTGTCATGTTAGATCACATGAAATCTTTACACACAATAAAACATGCCATGCCAAAATAAATAAAGAAGTTTACATCATGTTAAATAAGGAGGCCTCTCTCCCTCTTTCATCCCAGACATACCCTGATGAGTATTCACTTAGTTTGGATACATTCCAAGGGTTCTAATGAATTCATTCATCTCTCAATTATCCATAGCTATAATATAGTTTTAGCTTGTCCCCAAACTAAGCTGTTGCTACTACAGTAGCAAAACAAAATAATTTGTAATTCTTTGCAAATGAATTTTTCTTTGTCTCCTTACCCTGGCATAAAATACCAATGAGCAGAAAAATGACCCAAAAGTAGATGACAGGATAGAAGAGAAGGAGGAAGAGAAGAAATGTGCTTGAATAATTAAATGACTGAATAGTTTTTGAATAATCAAGAGTTGGATGGAGAGACAACATCAAATCCCTCCTCTTGTTCCCTCTCCCAAGCTCATCACCATCCTCACTAAAGTTATTAGTAGAATTGTTTTTTCTTTGAGTTACCAACCATTATTCATGACATATCAGATCCATGGCAAGACTAGAAATGACCACCCCAGAGAGAGAGCTGTAGGTCATCTAATGATGGTCTCCACTCACTGGAGTCTCAATTTTTCTCTAATTCCTCATTTATGAGATCTATAATATAACAGAAAATATATTTCTCTTGAAATTTTATCTATTGTTGAATTTTGGTCTTTTTTTTCATTTCATTTTTCAGATCAGACCCTAATCTTTGTAACACTTGGATAGTTTGAGATCTCATGTTCTTGAATAACAAATTTAAAAATTCCTTAGCCTGGCATGTATGACCCACCACATTCTGGCATCATCCTATCTTTCTACCTTTATTTTAAATTGCTTTACTCTGTGTTCCAACCTGCTGTTCCCTGATCTGTCGTGCCAATTAATTGCATAAAGGAACTCCTTGCCTAGAATGCACTCAATTCAAATCACCAAACTAAGTCCTAGGGCAGAGATTCTTCCTACCATTAGGAACCATTAGGAGGGATACGTGTGGCCCATAAGTCTAGGTCAGTTTGATGGAGTGTTCTTGTCCTTGTCTTGGGGTAGAGTCCTGGGCCACATGAAATACTAGCTAGTCTCCCAAAGTAGCCTCAGGCTCCCTATTTCCTAAATTTTTACAGCTAATTAGAAGCTCTGTATTTAGCCATTCTGATAAATGAAAACAGCTGAAATAGTGGTCTCACAACTTTATAGAAAAATGAACTTTTAATTTTGGGGGAGGAAGTTCCATAAAGGTTCAGAATTTGGAACCACTGAACATGGTTCTGCTATTCAATCACTATGAGCAAAGTAAAATTGAATTAATACAGAAGAAATGCAAAATGTGCAGAGTTGGCAAAGCCATCCCAAATGTTCATAAGGATGATGTGTGTCCAGTCTGTGGCAGAGCATTCTAAGCTCACAGTGGTCTGAACAATCACAGTCCGACACATTAACTTTTGATATCATTTTGGTCCTTTTCAAGAACAAAGGACAACCAATCAACCAACCAACCTTAGGCATGTCATTCACACAGCAAAGTGGCATAGTAGATACTATTTCAGATCTGAACTCAGACAAACCTAAAATCAGAACCTGCCTCAGACACTGAATAAGTCACTTAACTTCTCTCAATTTCATGTGCCTCATCTGTAAAATTAGGATAACCACCTATATATGACAGAGTGCTGTTGTGAAAACCAAATGAGATAAAATAAACAAAGTGCTTTGCAAACCCATGAGTGTTCTATCAATCTGTTTTCTCATTTTTTATTGTTTTATTTTTTCTAGTTATACATGTATATTAACTTTTTAAATACATATTTCTTTATGAATCATGTTCTGGAAAGAAAAATCAGGACAAAAGTGAAAAATCTGTGGGAGAGAGGGAAAAAACAGAAAAAAGAAGTGAACATAGCAGGTGTTGATTTACATTCACTCTTCATCATCTTTTTCTGGATGCAGATGGCATTTTCTATCTAGAGTTTATTGGGATTGCTTTGGATCACTGAACCACTGAGAAGAAGAACCAAGTCTTTCATAGTTGATCAATACACATTCTTGCTGTTATTGTATACAATGTATTCTTGGTTCTACTTGTTTTGCTCAGCATTCTTTTGTGTAAATTTTCCCAGGCTTTTCGAAAATCAGTTTGTTCACCAATATAGAACAGTAATATTCCATTTCCTTTATCATACCACAGTTTGTGCAGCCATTCCCCAAATGATGGGCATTCACTCCTTTTCCAATTCTTTGCTATCACAAAAAGAGCTGCTACAAATATATTTGCACATGTGGGTCCTTTTTCCTCCTTTATGATTTCCTTGGGATACAGACCCAGTAGTGGCACTGCTGGGTCAAAAGGGTTTCCTCATCTTTAAAGTGACTTGAGTTGTACTCGATGATTGCTAAGATCCTTTCTATCTCCATAGTCCTAATTGTAAAAATACTTTCTACCTTTCTCTTATTGAAAAATTTCTCTTATTTTAAGAATTCAGTGCCACATCTTCCATGAAGCCTTTTTAAACCACTAAACTTCCTTGACAACTTGAACACTGTCCTTTGACAATGAATGATTTTTCTGTCTTTGAGTTTTCTTTTATTATTTTATATGAATCTGTTTTGTCCTTTATGTTATATCTTATAAGTATATTTATGTGTGTGTTGCATACTCCTAATTAATAAACAAGTGGCATTTTTAAAATTTATTTTAACAGCACTTTGCATGTGGTAATTGACTTATAAATACTGGTCCAATTGCATTGAGCCATGATTATCTACATGACTCTATGACCCACTAAGTGGGCTGGATACCCTCAATTGCCCATCTTTGACCTCATGCAGATGGCCTTGAATCCTGGTCTGATCAATAGAAACCATTGCAGAGGGATTTCCAAATTCCTACTAATACATTCTTAAAATAATCTCACCCAATATGGGTGGTCCTATTAAATGGATAGGAATTATGATTAAAAAAGAGAATGCCAAAGAGTGCCCCATTTAAGGACAGGATTAATAGATAACCTAGTTTAGTAGAGGTTCTTGATCTAGGGTATATGGACTTGTTTCTTTAAGATTTTGATAACTGTATTCAATATACTTGTTTCTGATGTATTTTATATGATGTATTTTTCTGAGAAAAGGGCCATAGCTTTTACTAGACACTGCTAAAGAGAGCTATGAAACAAGTAAAGGTTAAGAACTTCTACAAGATAGGAAGTTTGGGGTCAGTCACTAGATTCCAGAAAAGAAAAATTGATGTTTCTCTTGTCTTTTGGTTATAAGAAGTATCTTATGCAGATATTCAACAGAATTTCTTCTAAAACAGTCAACCCTCATGTTCTAAAAGAGGCTAACCCTGATTAACTGAAATGAACAGTTTGTCTTCTGTGTTCACAATTCCCCTTCTTTTATATCTTATTCTAAATTTAAGTTACCACAAGTTTAAGTCATTAAGATACATCTCCCTGGAGTACTCACAATCTAAGCCACATTTCTTCATGGGAAAAGTTTTGGTCCATGTGAAACTTGGGGAAGAAGTGCCTTTGAAATAATAATAGTTCACCTTCATAGCTATATGACATATAGAGCATATGTATGTTATATGTAATATCTGTATATGTGATATACAGTTATTATATAATAACATATGTACATATTTTCATCTATCAGTCTTCTCCTTAGGTTGGGGATCCCACAGCACTCTTTCATTTATCCTAATTCTTACCTATTCTACAAGGCCACCCATATTAGATGAGATTATTTTAAGACCTCTAGTTGTGCTAGGAATTTGAGGATTTCCCTCTGTCCAAAAACCAAAATAGCTTATATTTATCAGGCTAGGATACAAGACTATATAAATGATGTCAATTATGGCGAATTGAGTATACCTAGCCCACTCAATGAGTCATAGCATCATCCAGACCTCAACCTTCCTGAACCCAAGTCTCTCCCTGTATCCATTATACTACCCTGCCTTCTGGGAATATCCTACAAAAGGTGATCACTAAGATAGCTCTAGTAGAGAAAGCAACAATGGTTTTAGAAAGGAAAAGCACATTCATAATGGAAATGTGAAAGAGAAAAAGAAATAACTAATTTCACTATTTAGGAACTTGATAAAATAATCCACTAATCATATTTCTCCTTCTTCTTCACCCATATTTTCCTGCTATTCTCCAATAATGTAACAAGACCCAGGGGGATAGGTGAGAATATAATGTTGTCAAGAGTAAATTGCATACTCTCCAGAAATCTTCTGAAATGCCAGTCAATATAGGCAGAATTTAGAGACACAAACACCCTTTTCACAAAGGTCTCACAATCATAGTTCAACCTGACTCTTATCCTACTTTATCATACCCTATCCTATCCAAATCTGACTCTCCTACTGTTATCAGTGATTTTAACAGCAACTAGAAGCACTTAAATAACCAACAGAAACATTCCTGGGGTTGGGCAAGCACAGGCAATTGCTTCAGCCATGTTTTCCTAGGGATTTCTACTTCAAAAACTGGGAGGTCAAAACTGTAGGCACAGAGATTCTGCATGGAGAGTTAAAAAGGGAGCTCACACTAATTAGAAGAGAGACAGACAGACAAGAGACAGAGACAGGGATAGAAGGACAGAGAGACAGAGACAGAGATGCACAAATGCAGGCATGTATAGATGGATAGACAAATGGACTGAGAGACTGACATACATACATACATACATACACACATACATGGAGAGATGGCTGGAGACAGCTACATCCATACATCCACAGATCCATAGATGGATAGACAGACGGACAGATTTTAATAAGTACTTATATAAAATCAAAAAGGGTGTGATCAGTTTACACCAAACACCCCTCAGGCTCACACTGCCTAGTGGTGATATCTTGTCTTTTTTTCCTTCCTCAAAGCTGCTCTTGTTCATTTTAACTAGAATTTATACAACAGATCATTGAGGATATTAATGGAGAAAGGTCCCAAAGAGTAAACTTCCACAATATCTTAAGAATTAACTTAATAGAAAAGGAACAAAAAAATTAAAGAGACAATAAACCAAAATATTTCTCAAAAGGAAGAAGGACAGTGTATCATTCCTTCTCCTTATACAGTAAACGTTGCAAATTAGGAATTTCATTAATAAAATCAGATGTCTTCACCTTGAGCAGTCCACACTAGCAGTCACATGAGAATTTATAAGGAATTGTGGAAGTGATGACCCATGGTGGGGACTCCAATTCCTCATGTATTGTCACTTAGTCAATATTGATTGCCAAGGAAGACAAACTGTTAGCAGGTCAGTTAACATAGCTACTGATAAAAGCTGTTGTTTGAGAAGAGATAGATCTGAGAAGACCTCCAGTTCTTTTTTTTTTTCAAATTTGCAAAGCGTATCAAAGATAGCCATCAATAAATAAAGAAGTCTTGCATATTAAGAAGTACAAAAACAAAGTTCTTTTGCTGAATGAACTAGTGAGAAAAAAACATATACATAGCAAATTAAGACTAATCCTAGGATTACATTTTCAATTTTAACTCTACAGCTTCTGAGTCATCAAATACAAAAAAATAATAATAATAACCATAATATCAATAATAGAATGCAAACCTCTCTTTCCTAAGACAGTAATCCATGTTGCTGTGGAAACTAGAATACAAGCACATATGTGTATCTTCATGTATATATACACATATATGTACAAATGTATATATTAAATGCATATAATATATATGTGTGTGTATTACTTTGTTCAGAGGAAGTCTTTTTGGGCAGTGACTAATGGTGTACATTGTACATTTTGCTCAAAAGACTTTTGATGAAACATATAATTTATGGGGTTTTTTACTTTTCCAAAAACATTTATTTAAAAATAAAATATAGGTGTGTATGTATGTGTGTGTGTGTGTGTGTTGTGTGTGTGTGAGAAAGAGAAAGAGAGAGAGAGAGAGAGAGAGAGAGAGAGAGAGAGAGAGAGAGAGAGAAACTCTAGATGCTGAAATAGTACTATTTTCTTTCAAAATTCTTTTTTTTTTAATTTGGAAGAATCTCAAATAGTATATATTACATTCCAAACCACTTCAACCTATTTAGAATGTGTTTTTATATGGAGCAATAGTAATGAATTTTTCCCCATTCTGGGAAAACTCTTACTGGTAGGTCTTCTGCACAAATTATAGTATGCCCTTTTATGTATATTCATCCCTGGGGAGCAGTAGCCACCCCATTTCTGCCTGCCTCCACACCAATTGGCACTCAGTGAAACATCTGTGGCTCAAGACCAGAGGAAGTGGAATTGGCAAACAAACTAATTTGGATAATAAATTTTATTCTATAACTTAATTCTGATTAAATATATAATTTGTTCATTCACTTTCTTATTTCCTTTCTTTTTGCAATCATTTTATACCTGTAGCTTTGAGATATCAGGAAAAAGGGAAAACTGTAAAGAAAGAAACTTATGTTTGGAGAAAGCATGAAGGAAAAAGAAAAGCATTCATTTGACTAATTAGCATTTAATTGTTACTCCTACCCTCCACCTCACCAGACTACAGTTGCTCAACTCCGTTCTCTCTAACCCTCCCAGATGGCCTCTCAGTTTTCTTTTCTGATAATTTAGATTTACAAAATACCCACTCCCCAATTATCATTTTATAATATTTACCTACTATCCACACACTAATGACATAACCTGCTTTACCTCTAGACAGGATTCTTAACGTTTTTTGTATCACAGATGCCTTTGTCAGTCTGGGTTAAGCCTATGAATTCTTTCTCAGAATAATATTTTAAAGGCATGAAGTAGAATCCACAAAATTATAAAGGGAATAAATTATACTGAAATTCAGTTAGTGATTTGGTAAGAACACAAAGTCATGGACCCCAGGTTAAGAACTACTGCTCCTCAAGGCAGACAATTGAATGAATTAGATTTCCCAGTAAACTCACAAATACAATTCACAGACGTAATACTTGGCTATATGTAATGGTCTTTTGCCCAAGGCAAAAGGCTATCCCCACAAATAGGAATAAAGAACATTTTAGATGGCCAAAAAAACTAGGAAAGAAATCATCCTAAGGACATTTCTTCAACACATGAGCCCAAGAATCAATCAACAACTCATCAATCAATAAGAATTTTTTGTTAAGTGCCTATTATATGCCAACCCTTGAATTAGATGCCAGTGATACAGCCACAAAAATAAAATAATTCCTGTTCCCCAAAAGCAACTATTCTATCAGAGGAGACAAAATGTACATATATATAAACATATAAAAATATATTTCCCCCCAAATCAAGGTAAATTTGAGAGAATGTTAGTAGTTGGGGACAAGGTGGGTGGGGAGGGAAATGAAAGCTTTAGGTAGAAGATGGTGTCACTTGAGCAGAGTTTTAAAGGAAATTAAGGATTATGAAAACCAGAGGTGAGATGGGAGTGCATTTCAGACATAGAGGACATGTTTATATAATGCAAAGACATAGGCACAGTAGATGGTATATCATTTGTGAGAAATAGTAAGATCAGTTTACACGGAGCATAGAGAGTAGGAAGGATAGTAATGTGTAAGACTGAAAAGACAAATTGGGGCCAGGTTTGAAGGGTTTTAAAAGCTAAACAAAAGAGTTTTTGTTTGACCTCAGAGACAACAAAGAATAATTAAGAGTTTCCTGGATCAGGGAACAACATAGGAAGACTTGTATTTTAGGAAAATCATTTTGGCAGTAGTGTGTAGACTGGATTGGAAAAGAGAGAAATGAGACAGGACACATTACAATATCCAGGAAATAGAGGTCCATTCTACTGCTTTTTCATCCAGAGTTTATCCAGATCCTTAAAATTCAAGAAGGCTCAAGATAAATATATAAATATATTATATATGTGTGTATGTGTGTGTGTGTGTGTGTGTGTGTGTGTGTATATATATATATATATATATATATATATATAGAGAGAGAGAGAGAGAGAGAGAGAGAGAGATGGATAGATATCTAGATATAAATAATTACAAAATATTCAGGATCATCTGCAAGCTCACCAATATAAGTATTCCCTCCAATATTGTAAGTTTCAACCTTCCCTACACTCTCAAACTGTGAATTTGTCTGTACCTTCCAATAAGTTTGTTACAAAGGATCCATCCAATATTTTTAGAGATCTTTGATTCCTTTGGCTATCATGATGATGCCAATGGAATACACAAGCTATCCATCAGGTCAGTGTTATTATAGAAGAAATCTAGTGCAGAGTCCAAATCAAGGAGGGATTTCCTATATATGATGAAGTATTTTGGTTTCTAAATGGAATGTTCTCCTTCCTCATCACTGCTTTCTTATTTTCTTTCAAGTGCCAATCAAAATCCCTCCTTCTATAGGAAACCCCCTTAATTGTAGTTCCTTTCTTCTATTGATTATTTCCAATATATCCTACCTACCTTGTTTGTACATAGTTATTTTCATGTGCTCTCCCTCATTAAATTGTGAGTTGCTTGAGATCAGGAACTCTCTTTTACTTTTCTTTGTATCCCCAGTGCTTAGAATGGTGCCTAAAACATAGTGTTCAATAAATGTTTCTTAACTGATTGAAATGACATTGTTCTACTTATACCAATCTCCAGAACAAAGCAAAGACTCCAAAATTATAGGTAAAATATTTCAAAAGAATTCCATATAACTAACCACATAGGAAAAACCAAGTGGATTAAAAATGCCTATAGTCCAGATTATAACATACAGTTGAATGAACAATCTACAGAATACACACACACACACATACACACATATACACACACACATACATATATATATATATATATATATATATATATATATATATATAACTTGAAGAAAATTACAAGTGAACAATGAACTAGATGGACCCAGCATTGAATTTAAGGAAGATAGTAGGTTGGATTTCCTCACAAAATTTTGTGTTTTTTTAATGACCCCAAGCTTCTTTCTGAAATACATTTATTTCTTTTTAATACCACACTCTTCCAGTAAAGCTATATGACTATAAGTCATAGAAAACTACTATTTTCAGAGAAGTAAAGTTAAAAATTACCCAAAAGGCAATAGCAAAGCAAATGGTGGACATAAGAAGGCTGCAACTTATGAAACACATCAAAATGAAAATATTACCTCCACAAAACTTGTCTATAATTGTTTATATATAAGCAAAATTCAAAGGCTCAGAATTTAAGCAAAAAATAGAAATCAGAGATGGAAGTTTTAATTAAGTATCTAACACTTTTCTCATCATACTTCACTAAAATAAAATTATTTTCAACTTATTATTTTTCCCCTAGTCTAGTTTGAAGTAAAATGGAACACTGATTCTCCAATAAATTCAGCCTTTTAAATATAAATTCCAAGCACACTTTGGATTGATAAAATAGAACTTTTTATTCCTATAAACATGTCATATACAGATACTGGGAAAAGTTAAAGAGAAAAGCCAATCTGATGCAATGTCAATGATCCACTTTCAAAGCAGTTTTACTTTTTAGAAAGTTATATAGTGTTACCCCATAAGCTTTCCCCTGGATTCTCTTCATATCATCTTGAATATTTATCAAAGGCATACAATTCCAAGACTGTCTAACATCTAGTTTGTTTTCCTCAAAAATTTCCTGGTAAATGGGACAAGACAGGCTTAATTGGGCCAGTAATCAATGGGGACCTACTCTCAACTTTTTCACAGTTGGGACAGCATTGTGGGGAGAAGAAAAAAAATAGCAACATTCACTTGATCAGCACCACTAAATACGGAGCCAAGAAGATTTAACCTTGCCAAGACATTTAAGCCATTTAAAGTGAATGATAATCTAATTGGGAACAAAATGCTTGTCTGAAACAAAGAGCTAATACATCATTCCAAATGTTTATCTGGCAGCACAGTTTACTGAGCAAAGGTAAGTAAAAAAAAAATTTTTCCTTAAAGACATATTTGAATATAGCTGGCCAGTTATTTTATTTTACTTTATAATATATATGGATATGAATGTCCACAAGCACATGTACTTATAATTTATTTTTATATCTGCATATAACATATTCACAAAACTTTCAACTTATAAATCTCTTACTTAGTTCTGAAAAAAAAAAACTCCCAAATGACAACAAACTCCATTTTGCCCTTGAGAAAACCAAAGCCAAGAGTATCAATTTGTCTGTGGTCACACAGACAAAATCCAGCATTATTTCTACTATATCATATTGCTAAAGATATATCAGCATCTTGAATGTACATAGGAGACAATACAATGAGGAAATTTACATACATGCCTTCACAACCTTCTTTATTAAAGTTCAAGTTATTAAAGTATGTACCATTGCAATTTTTTTATATTAAAAAGATTCATGCTTAGCCTAAAAAGATTTCCTTTCCTTTTTTTCCAAGTTCAATGAAATTCTAATGGAAAGAACACAGACTCGGGAGATAAAGAACTTAGGATCAGATTCTGCCCCCTGGCATTTATTCCTTGGGTAACTCTGGACAAGTCACGATCTCTCTGGACTTCAACTTCCTCAGTTGTAAATTGAGTAGATTGTACCAGATGGCCTCTAAAATCTCTTTCAAGTCTACATCTATCATTCTATGATTCTCCCTCTTGAACCTACTATGTGCAAAGCATTATTATTCTATTCTCATATGACCTAACCACAGCTACATCAGTGCTAATTATAACTATCTATTCTGGTCACTCCCTAAAGAACTACATAACCCTAATGAAATTTCAGTAATAAATATGGATGTTGATCGCTCAAAACATTTTCTTCTTAGAAACAGAGTCATGCAATCCATCCCTTGGGAACAGTATTAATATCTCACCCACGCAAACTTGAATCATAAGACCTGATCCACAAGAAAGAATGTCTACAGAGACATCCTTCCTCCCAAATAGTTCTTCCAAATGAGCCAGAAAAGTTTCTAAATCTAGAAACCAGTGTAGCTATTCCTCCCAATTCCTTGCAAGATGTACCTTGAGCAGACTTATCTATTATTGCCTTGGCTGTCTGCCCTTCTAACAGCTAATTCTTGCTTATTATAATTCTTCCTCTTCCTCTTTCTCCTTTTTTGTGTTTAAAAATAACCCTTCATCATCAAAAGGTATTAGACATTGTACAAAACTCAGAATTAGAATATGAGTCCATACCAGTTCAGCTTCATTCTTTTTTTTTTTTTTTTTTTTTTGTTCAGCTTCATTCTAAAACTGAAAAGCCATGAAACAAGTGAGATACATAGAGGTTGTTGATACAGAAATTGGGAACATAATTGGTAACTAAATAAAACTATAATGACAGATCATACAAACTTCACAATAGAGGAGCCTACCTTGATCTTTCTCTTCCATATAGTTATATTAGTATTAAAGATGCAATGTACACATTTACATCCTAAAAGCTTTCATTGACTTCCCAGTGTCTAAGGGATGAAAAGTATAAATTCCTTAACCTGGTCCAAGCCTCTCTATTATCTATACTTAACCTATATTTCCAGACTTATATCCTCTTATTCTCTGGGAGCATCTACTCCACGATCCAAACAAATATGCTACACTTTCCAACTTCTGCCTTTTTTCTTCTTTTCCCCCTTCCCCATCTGCTGACATCCTATCTAATTTAAAAAGGCTTAATTCAAAAGTTTACTCTTCTATGAAGCTTTTCCTAATTCCTCCAGCTAAAAGTAGCTTCATTATACTTTGGATTTCTATGTATTCATCATATTCTAGTTTGTAGTAAAGTTATCTGTGTACTCACCTCTTCTATTAGATTGTAGTTTGCACATGGAGAACAGAGATCTCCTGTTCCTACACAGCATATATAAAATGATTAGGAAATGTCTATTAAATGATTATTTGTGGTGTGTTGCATAAATTTTAAGGCAAGAAATTTTCATTGAGTCCATACTGTGATACAAGATGGATAGAGACAGGGAGATACAGATAGATAGTTGTGACATATGAAACTGACTAGAAAATCATGATTTGAGAGAAAACAATGAAGAAAAAGCTGCCATGATCAAAGGAAGATACAATCAAAAGAATGGACAGCAGAAAGTTCATATATGAGAGATGTTAAAAATTAATGATATTATAGATTTCTATACACTTGGAGCACAATTCTTGCCAAGAGCTTAACAATAAAGTCTTCCAGTGTGATAATTTAGTACCCAGAATTATGATATCTTGCTCCCAAATCCAGTTCTGTCTCCCCAGATTAAGAAAACCATTTTGCAATTTTCAGAATATGTGAAATTTTCAATTTTAAGTAGCAAAATTTAGAAATGTAAACATCACACTTCAGAACAACTTTCCCTTCCCCAAATTGTATATTTTTCTGCATTATTTTTGTTTTGACTAAAGATTTTATTCTTAATGAGAAATTAATTTCATAACCCATGTAATTGGGGGTTTTTTCTACTTAAGTAGAAACTTGTACAACATAGGAAAATGTATGTGTAATTAAAGAAATTTCCTGGGGCAGCTTGATTGTGTAGTGGATATAGCACATTGCTGAAGTCAAGAGGATCTGAGTTCAAATCCCACCTCAGGCACCTAACACTTACTAGCTGTGTTGTCTCTGAGCAAATCATTTCACCCCAATTGCTTTACAAAAAGACAAAATAAAATAATTTCCTAGCTAAGCATTACAAATAACTACCTCACTTCTATGCATCGTAGCTTAAAAAGAGTCTCACAGCAGCAGTTACCAAAACCATTTGGTATTGGCTAAGGAATAGACTAGTTGATCAGTGGAATAGGTTAGGTTCAAGGGACAAAACAGTCAACAAATATAGCAACCTAGTCTTTGACAAACCCAAAGACCCCAGCTTTTGGGATAAGAACTTATTGTTTGATAAAAATTGCTGGAAAAATTGGAAATTAATATGGCAGAAACTAGGCATTGATCCACACTTAACACCGTACAGCAAGATAAGGTCAAAATGGGTTCATGACCTAGGCATAAAGAATGAAATTATTAATAAATTAGAGGAACACAGGATAATTTACCTCTCAGACCTATGGAAGGGGAAGGACTTTATGACCAAAGAAGAACTAGAGATCATTACTGATCACAAAATAGAAAATTTCGATTATACCAAACTGAAAAGTTTTTGTACAAACAAAACTAATGCAGACAAGATTAGAAGGGAACCAATAAACTGGAAAAATTTATTTATAAAAAATCAAGCCATTCTCCAATTGAAAAATGGTCAAAGGATATGAACAGACAATTCTCAGATGAAGAAATTGAAACTATTTCTAGTGATATGAAAAGATGCTCCAAGTCATTATTAATCAGAGAAATGCAAATTAAGACAACTCTAAGATACTACTACACACCTGTCAGATTGGCTAAGATGACAGGCAAAAATAATGATGATTGTTGGAGGGGATGCGGGGAAAACTGGGACATTGATGCATTGTTGGTGGAGTTGTGAACGAATCCAACCATTCTGGAGAGCAATTTGGAACTATGCTCAAAAAGTTATCAAACTGTGCATACCCTTTGATCCAGCAGTGTTACTACTGGGATTATATCCCAAAGAGATTATAAAGAAGGGAAAGGGACCTGTATGTGCACGAATGTTTGTGGCAGCCCTTTTTGTAGTGGCTAGAAACTGGAAACTGAGTGGATGCCCATCAGTTGGAGAATGGCTGAATAAATTGTGGCATATGAATATTATGGAATATTATTGTTCTGTAAGAAATGACCAACAGGATGATTTCAGAAAGGCCTGGAGAGACTTACACGAACTGATGCTGAGTGAAATGAGCAGGACCAGGAGATCATTATATACTTCAACAACAATACTATATGATGACCAGTTCTGATGGACCTGACCAAACTCAGCAAGGAGATCAACCAAATCATTTCCAATGGAGCAGTAATGAACTGAACCAGCTACGCCCAGAGAAAGAACTCTGGGTGATGACTAAAAACCATTACATTGAATTCCCAATCCCTATATTTATGCCCACCTGCATTTTTGATTTCCTTCACAAGCTAATTGTACAATATTTCAGAGACTGATTCTTTTTGTACAGCAAAATAACAGTTTGGTCATGTATACTTATTGTGTATCTAATTTATATTTTAATATATTTAACATCTACTGGTCATCCTGCCATCTGGGGGAGAGGGTGAGGGGTAAGAGGTGAAAAATTGGAACAAGAGGTTTGGCAATTGTTAATGCTGTAAAGTTACCCATACATATAACCTGTAAATAAAAGGCTATTAAATAAAAAAGAAAAAAAAAAGAGTCTCACATCTGTTTATATGGTTTTCCCCATCTTAAAAAATAGTGACTGTATCATGCTGTATCAAAAGGATAACTTAGAAATTAGATGCCTGTCCTGAGTTTCCCAAAACAATTAGCTGGGAAAAAACCTGCTTCTAATCCAAAGCATGGTTAGAACCACAACTCACACTAAGTAAAAAAAGATGATTTTACCTACAATTTTCATCAAATGCTGAAACAAGAAGAGAACAATGAAGAAAATTCTACTTATGAACCACAAAATAATTAAGATCCCTAATAGACTCCTTCTGCTTTATGCTATACAGATTTGTGATTTGCTGCAAGTTAACTCAGACTAATTGTGACATTACTTCCTTCCTCATCTAAAAGTAAATACCCAAGAGGCTCCTCTATGGCAATACAAATGGAAATTCCCTCTAATGCAGAAAGTGTGACACATAATTGTAATATAATTATTTCCAGTCCCTGAGCAATTAATGATTCCATCCATAGTCAAGTAAAGTCAACCATTATTAATTATGCATATACTGTGTTCCTAGCTTTGTGCTAGGCACATTTAGGAACACAAAGAAATATAAGATATAGTTTTTTGAGAATCTTAAAACTTCAGAAGCCTAATCTGTGAAATTGGAGAACACTTCAGTCTGAATGTTAAATGGTAAGATGAGCCCTAAGTGCTGAAGAAAGTGGTGAGATGAGAATAAAAGAAGTCTGTGAGGAAGACTTTTTGTTGGGCCTTTGAAGAATAGGAAGAAGTCAATATCCATTTAAAGAAAGGACACAATATGAGCAAAAGTATAGCGATGAACATCAATTATGTTAGGCTACACAAGCCCAGGCTTAATGAAGCAAAACAGATAAACTGGAGAGTGGTAAGAGAAAATATTGGTTAGAAGAAGCCATGAAAAAAAATGCAATGTTTTGAATGTAAGGTCAAGACATTGGGATTAGAATATGTGTGTGTGTGTATGTGTGTACAAATAGATATGCATCATTGGCAATGATTAGTATCGCCTTCCATACATATCTTGAAAATTACCATTTTTAAAATTTTGGAATGTCACATTTGAAAAAAAATTACTTTCTTTTCAACTCTGGGAGATGACTAAAAACCATTACATTGAATTCCCAATCCCCATATTTATGCCCACCTGCATTTTTGATTTCCTTCACAAGCTAATTGTACAATATTTCAGAGTCTGATTCTTTTTCTACAGCAAAATAACGTTTTGGTCAGGTATACTTATTGTGTATCTAATTTATATTTTAATATATTTAACATCTACTGGTCATCCTGCCATCTGGGGGAGGGGGTGGGGGGTAAGAGGTGAAAAATTGGAACAAGAGGTTTGGCAGTTGTTAATGCTGTAAAGTTACCCATGTATATATCCTGTAAATAAAAGGCTATTAAATAAAAAAAAAAGAAAGAAATGACCAGCAAGATGAATACAGAGAAGCTTGGATGGAATTACATGAACTGATGCTAAGTGAAATGAGCAGAACCAAGAGATCATTATATACGTCAACAACGATACTGTATGAAGATGTAATCTGATGGAAGTGGATTTCTTTGACAAAGAGACCTAATTCAGTTTCAATTGATCAATGATGGACAGAAGCAGCTACAGCCAAAGTAAAAAACACTGGGAAATGAATGTAAACTGTTTGCATTTTTGTTTTTCTTCCTGGGTTATTTCTACCTTCTGAATCCAATTCTTCCTTTGCAACAAGAAAACTGTTTGGATCTGCACACATACATTGTATCTAGGATATACTAGGACATATTCAACATATATAGGACTGCTTGCCATCTAGGGAAGAGGGTGGAGGGTGGGAGGAAAAAATCGGAACAGAAGTGAGTGCAAGGGATAATGTTGTAAAAAAAATTACCCTGGCATGGATTCTGTCAATAAAAAGTTACTATAATAAAAAAAAAAAGAAAAAAAATTACTTTCTTTTCATTCACTCTACTATAGTATTAAGACAACGTTGTGGTTCTTTTATCAAAGTCACAGGTTCAAAAGACAATTTCCATTATAAGTAGTTACTTTCAAGGACCTAAAAGTGAAGAGAGTCCAAACCATACTTTATTCTTCTATCACTAAGGAATCCTTCTCTAAAAATCAGCACAACCCTCCTCAACTTAAAATTATTATTTTTACACGTTTACAATTCAGATTGATAGATAATGTGGTATAGTACTGGGCTTGGAGCCAGAAATACATAAATCCTACCTCTGACATTTAATATCTGAATAATTCTCTACAAGCCACTCAATTGAAATGTGCCTCTAGCTAAGCCCTAAAAGCAAGGTAGTGTGGTGAGGTAAAAAGGCTGCTCTGAAGTCAAAAGACTTGAGTTTTAAGGGCCAGGGTTCAAAGCTTGATTTTGTTTACCTCTTAACTCAGTGGTTTTGAACAAGTCCCTTCACTTTCCTGCACCTCTCTGTTTCTTCATCTGTAAAATGAAGGGGTAGTCTTAAATGATCTTTAAGGTCCAATCTAGCTCTAAATCTATGAATCTATTTATCCTCTAATCTACCAAACTTTATCAGTTCTTTAAGTCTTAACTATTAAACTAAACTACTTAACTACTAGAGTCAGTATATCTGAAGAAATCAATAGTCCTTTATTGATCATTCATATTAATTAAAAATCAGTCCAGACTATATGTATATAGAATCAAAAAGCATTTGTTAAGTTTGAACTATGTGCCAAAAACTGTGCTAAGCCCCGGGGATACAAAAAAAAGCAAACAAGAGTTTCTGCTCTCAGGGGGCTCACAGTCTAATGGGGGAAAGCAAGCAAAGTATTGGTAAAGCCTCCCACTTTTTATTTTCATTAAGCACAATAAAGATCACCAATAATTCCATATTTACTACCCAAATTTTCATATCTCATATACTAGAAACCTTAGAAATTCCATCCTGAACAGTACTAATGGGAAAATTAACAAACAAACAAAAAGGTCATTTTTTGGAGGGAAAAGAAAATGTAAACTATTTACATTTTCTTTTTAACTACTTAACCTCAAGAATTCTGTGAGCTCATTAAACTCAGTCATTTCCGAAAGGTTTTTAATCATGAAGCAATGATAACAAGCAGTCAGTTGTCCTCCAGAAAAATCTATAATTCATAGATGTAAATTCAGCTTCTTTTTATTTTCTTTTGGTAAAATTTCTTTATCATATAGTCATTTCTCTTTGTTATATTTGTATCAGTTCCTCTAAAAATTAAAAATGAAGGGAAAAGGAAATAAAGGCTAAAGTAAAAGAAAAAAATGTACATGTATTTTCCCAAACTAACAGCTAATAGCCACAGAAAAGAACAACAATCGGTAAATTTAATTAATAACAGCTCATTTATGCTATTAGAACTAAATTTAGAACTATTAAATGTCTTAGAATTGGTCTTTCACTTTTATTATAATTATTATATCTGTCAATATCAAGGACCAATCTCAGTACTTTTTTTTTTACAAACCATTACCTAAAATAAAAGCAAGATATAGGATAATGTAGTAGTAGGTGGAAAGCTTATCTCAGTATCAGAAACAGAAAAACTAGTTATATGATGCCCTAGCCAGTCATTTAACCAAATCAATACCCCTAGGCAACTTCCTAAAACTCTAAATTTCAGAATACTTACTGATCTGCATCTGCCAAAGGAGTATCCTCAATAGAAAATTGAAGATGTAGACAAAAACAACATGATAAGATTATCTACCTGTGACCAAATAAATGACAAAACCCCATAAAACCTTGAATATAAGTAAAATTAGCAAGATAGCCACAAACTTAATAACAAATATCATTAGTAAGGTATGATGTCTTACATTACAAAGCTCAATAACTGTTGAGTTGTTATTTTCATTATTACTACTTAAGTTAACCAATTACTATTTACCCCAAGACCTTTCAGGATGATCCTTTAGCAAATATAATACCCATTATTGTCTAATGCAGGATATTAGCTGGTATTGGATTTTAAGCATTCTGTGCGACTTAAGAATTGGTTAAAGGTAAAAGGAAAAATGAATGAAAATAACTAGATAAAGAATTTTGAGGGAGACTTCTTCAGATAACTTGACAAAAGTTAGTGTGACACTTGTCTCATTGACATTAATTAATGTGAATGTGAATCCTATGAAGAAAGTAAGAAGGTCAGTGTCGCTAGTAAGGTGAAGTAGAATAAGAGTAAATTGCAAAAAGACTAGAAAATAGGAAAGGGTCAAGTCATGAAAATTTTAAAGGCCAAAGAGAGGATTTTATATTTGATCCTAGAGGAAATGGGAAGATACTGGAGTTTATTGAAGAGGAGATCATGACATGGTGAGACGTGCACTTTAGGAAGATCATTTTTATGAAAGAGGAACTGGGATGGGGAGAAACATTAGGCATCAAAGTTCAATACTGCAGTAGTTCAGTTGCTAAGTTATAAAGACTACTACCAGGATGATGGCAGTATAAGAGAAGAAAAAGTGGTCATATACAACAATTATTGAAAAGGCAGAATTAACAGGATTTGGCAAATGATTATATATGGGGGCTAAAGAGAGAGAATGAGAAGTCAAAGTTGGCAACTAGATTGTGAGCCTGAGAGACTGGAAGAATGGTGGTTGTATGGGAGTAAAAGTGTAGGAGGTATGGGAGGATAAATTGGCAGACAAAAGTTCAGAATCATTGGAATAGACAGATTATAAAGGAGGGAGGTTAGTTAATCACTGAAGAATGCATTCAGGCTAGTACCAGATTGAAGACAGGTCTTCTGAGGGAGGTTTGATTGTCCAAGTTCCTCTTCCAAGGTTAAACTTCATGCCAGGTCATGATGTTGTGTTCCACGAAGTACCAGGAGTCAGAGTAAAGGGGGTAATATAAAATAGTATATGTGACCATGGTCAAAGGTATTCTAATACCTTTCCAATTCAGTAGATTTCACCAGTCTACCCAAATACAATTATCCTTGATTTTCATTAGTATGGTCAGTGATAGACAACCTATATCTGCCATTAACCTAGAGGGTTTCCTAATGAACACTGTGAACAAAGAATCAGGAACGAATTACAAATGCGACTTTCTACCTTCTGAGTAACATTTTTAGAATCAAATAATGTTATTGCTGGAAGGAGCTTTGGAGATTATCTAGTCATTTCTATCCAATCCTTTTGTTTTATATTATCTTGTAACAAACTATTCACAACTCAATCAAGCATATTTTTCACCTGAGGTTGAGTGGAAATGGAGGGAAAGAAAGAAACAAATTATGAAAATCTAAGGTTACAGTCGGAGAAGTATATAAGAGGTTTGGGGAGGAAAGGGAAGGCACAAAAGGAACATGTTTGATTTGTAATAGTTTCCTTTTTTTCTTTTTCAAGTTCTATAGCCGATGGTCAGAGATAGATTAATTCTGAGCAGTAGTCAAGAAATTCTGAGGATGGAAGACAAGGAATTTGAGAGATGAGGGCTTCCCCTCCTTTGGCCCATCTTGGCCTCCCTTCACACACATCCCCCCAGGCAAAATCCTATGACCAGCAAGATGGAAGGAGTCACTTTCTGTTAACTTCTTCAAACTTTTAAGATTAAAAAAAGGAAATAAGAAGCAATTGTATAGTAATTAGACCTAAAGTCACAGAATTAGAAGATAGACCTAATGATATCATCAACCATCCCTTAGCAAAGTTAAAAATTTCAAGAATTAACACTGAAGAACATTAATATTTAGAGTACTCATTTAACCACCTACATCTTCATCCCTATGAGCAAAAAATACAAGAAGATTCATAGACTTGGGCCCTAATTTCTTCCATTTAAGAAAGAAGAAAAGTCAAAGGACAAATTGATGAATTTGAAAATATGTTGGGTGTGTCTGTATCAGCCAAAAGGAAAGGAAATAGAAAAACTGTCTAGGACTACCTGGAATCTCTCAAAGATTATTCAGGGCAGGGATCCAAACAATGATCAGCATATCTTCCAAAGTAAATAGGCTATGGCAGCCTCTGCCCACAGGATAGACCAGCCTCAAAGGTCTGCCCACTAGAGAGTGAAGAGAGCCAGAAAGGGACAGAGAATGACAGAAAAAGGCTGAAACACCAAAAAAGATAGAGAGAAAGCCTCAACAGAAGTTCTGCTTTTCAGCATATATATCAACTGGTCCTAAAAAAGAAGAATGAGTTAAATTTCAAACTGAAACAGGGTATGATGAGCATAACTTAGTACCTGTGGACCTTGGACACATCATTGAAATAGTTATGCCTCAGGTCTTCATCTGTAAACTGAAAAGATTAGACAAGATAGTATCTAAATCCTTTTCAGCTCAGAATTTATGATCTACAAATAATATAATACAAATAAAATAATATAAACCAGATTCCTGCAGATTCTGCAGAAATCATGGAACAACAAGACACTTCAGAAAGGTTCAGAAGAAAAGTATAATATATAAAATAAGAAATTAGTTCATTCGTAAAATAAGAAATTAGACATTTTATCTCAACACTTTTTTTTCTAATTGGCAGAGTAGGAAAATTTTAATTCATGATAGAGAACCTCTCTAAAGAAAGAGATGTTGTGAAGGACAGATTGAGAAATTTGAAACACAAAAATGCTGAAGTGAAGGCAAATTTATTTGACTTAATAAAAGGAAAAAGAAACATCATTTAACACACACACATCCACACAAATTCTAATCAAGTCACTGTCTTTAAGATAGGATGGGCAGAGATCATTTAAAGCTAACAGGTCTCCCAAAAGAATAGTTTAAAAAAATTTAATACCAACAAATTAAAATACTAAACAAATTTTTAAAAATCACCAAAGTGCAAAAAATATTATTTTTTTAACTGTCCAGGACTTCTCAAAGAAAAGAATATGCAAATTGTTGCCAGAAAGAGGTAGGGAAAGAAGAGGGAGAAAAATTAGTCCTTCCAAGTAGATCAGAGTAGTGGTCAAATTTAATAATTTTAAGGACAAACACAAAATTTTGCAAGGGGTCAGGAAAATGATCTTCCAGCATAAAGGGAAAATAATTCAATAATATATCAAAGGTAAATTTTAGATATTTGAAAATATTTTTTAAGGCCAACCCTACTTTTATACTAGTTTAAAAGGCAACAAAGTGGCATGATGAATAGAATGCCAGGTTTGGAGTCAGGAAGTTCAGGAAGGACTGAGTTCAAATCCTACCTCAGACTATTTACCAGTGATATAAGCCTGAGCAAATTGCTTTATTTCTGTTTGCTTCAGTTTCTTAATCTATAAAATGGATTGTTGTGAGGATCAAATGAGGTAATAATTGTAGCTAAGGACAGTGCCTGGTAAATAGTCAATGCTTGATGAATGTTAGCTACCATTATTATTACCATCATCCCTCCCTCCATTCAGCCTTACCCAAGTTGATCCTATCTACATACAGAACAAAAACCTTCTCAGTTTTAATTCAGTTTCCAAAAAATAGGTGATACTTCATTTTCTTTCTGTCTCTAATGACAGTCTTTTCCTCACAATTTTCTATACAACTAATTCACACTCTGCAGAGAAAATATGAAGTATATCCTAAGAAAAAAGGAATTTTAAAATGCCTTCTACTGCTTGCCTCCATACTAATATTCATAGAAAGTACAGATTGGGTAAGAGGGATTTACCTTATTTGCCAAATTTTTATTATAATAATAGCTATCATTTGCATTATCTTTACAGGTATTATCCCATTTTAATCTCATCACAACCCAGGTAAATAAAGGTAATTAATTATTGTGCCCTTTTTTACAAATTAGGAGATTAAGGCAGAGTCTAAGTGACTTGCCCAGGACCACACAACTGATAAATATCTGGGATTGCATTTGAACTCAAGTCTTACTGACTCTAAATCCAGTATTCCATCCACTGTGTCACCTAGCTGCTATATACAAGTTGGTTAAAAGCAGAATTGATCATAAGAAATATCTTCAAGTGTGTAAGTTTGCCATTAATTCAAATTCGTCCTCAGACATTTATCAATTGGTTAATAAACATTTATTAAGTGTCTATTATGTGCAAGACACTGTGCTAAGCCCTGGGGATACCAAAAAAAGGCAAGAGACAGTTCCTGTCTCCAAGGAACTCACAATATGATGACAACAAGCAAACGACAACAGTTATTCCTTCCACATGTTTAGGGGCATGATACCCCCTTGAGATGGAAAATCCATGTTAAAATTTTTGGTCCTCCATACCAAAGAATTCTGAATTTTTTTTAAATCTTTTCATTGGGTGTTTATAGTAGCTCATTATAAAATTTAGGTTGATATTATACAAAAGTATACAAATATTTTATGCATTTCTGAGTTTCTAAGCATTTTCTATATTGTCTGTTAACTTTCTAGGTTATCTGTGGTTTCTGCAAAACTCTCCAAAAATTCCCATTAAATTTCTCATGCTGATCCATGAACTGGATCAGTGAAGGTGGGGAAAGTCATGATATGAAAGGAATAACTATGTATAAACAAGTTATATGGAGGACATGGGGGGATTAAAAAGGGAAAGTTCTAGAATTAAAAGGCTTCTTTTGGAAGATGAAATTTCCGTTTAGACTTAAGGGAAGCCAGCAGACAGAGATAAGAAGGAAGACTGTTCCAGGCATGGAGGATAACAAAAGAAAATCCCCAGAGCCAGGAAATGGACAGTCTGGCTTGTGAGACAGCCAGGATGCCAGTGCCACTGGTTTGAAGAGTATGTGTTGGGGAGTAATGCATAAGAAGCCTAGAAAGGTAAGAGGGACTGTGTTAAGAAGGGCTTAGCATGCCAAACAGCATTTTGTATCTGATCCTGGAAGCAAGAGCCATGCACTAAGGCTTATTATTAAGTTGGGGAAGTAATATGGTCAGACCTGCATTTTAGGAAAATCACTTTGGTGACTGAATGGAAGATGGACTGAAGTGGAGAGAGACTTGAAAGAGAAACCACAGGAGCTGATGAGATCACCAAGAGGACTCAGGACAAAACTCTTGTGGGATACCTATGGTTAGAGATCATTATCTGGATGAAGATCCAGCAAAAGAGATTGAGAATTGGTCAGATTAGAGGAGAACCAAGAGAGAGTGATATGCCAAAAATCTATATAGAATAGCATTATCAAGTGGAAAAAGGTGATGAAAACTGTCAAAGGCTGCACAGAGGTCTGAGAATGAGGATTGAGATGTGATCATCGATTTTGGTAACAGATGAGAAAATTGAAGTAGTTGATTAATCTGGGTAAGTCACAACTTCTACCTCGATTTCCTCATCTGTAAAATGAAGGTGATAATAACACTAGTCTCCCAGCTTTGGCTATGAGGATAAAATTAGGTAGTATTTGTAAAGCACTTTGCAAACTTTAAAGTATTATGTAAATACTAGTTTAAGTTTTATCATTAATTATTAGCATTATTATCATAATAAAAAGAGCACTGACTCTAGCCAAGAGATCTGGGTTGAAATGTCACCTCTTACACTCAAGAAATTCATTTAATCTGTCTCAGCCTCAGTTTCTCAACCATACAATGAGAGTACTAAATTAGATGAACTCCAAGGTCTCTTCCAGTTCCACGTCTATGATCCTGTGGTTTTTTATGGGTATATATTATACTAACTACCAGAATTGTAACTAGCCATAATTTCACTTAGCAAAAACAAATTCAGCATTTTTCCTCTTTTATTTCAATTTTATTTGAGAGAGGGGAGTGGCAATACAGAGGGCTATTTGAGGTGAGATCAAGGAGTAGAGTAAAGCAAGTCCTTCTCCAGATGTCCAGCCTTGCTAATTCTAGCTCTGCTAATAACCCCTGCTGCTATATTCCCACCAACGCCTTCCCAAGACCAAGTCCCAAATATACTCTAAGAAGTGAAACCAATAATAAAGTAAGCCCTACAGACCCACAGTCCTATAGTTGCTAACAGTTCCTGGTCAGTTTCTCAAGATATTAAGGCAACTTCTACTGGGAGGAGAGAAGAACACCTATTTTCAGATATTTCCTGATCTATGAAGACCAGTATGGAATTAGGAGTGGTCATCATCTTTCTTTCTTCTAATCCCAAATAAAAATATAGCTAACTTTTAGAGCTATCAGTGAGGAATGGAGGAGACTATTTGTATGGATAGGTTAAAATAGCAAAAAGAAGTTATCAGGATGTATGATCTTTTCTCCTTGTTGAAAGAATATCAACTCTTGTAGGTATATAAATTCATAGTACTTATCATTGCTCCTGAGCAAAAAGTCATTGGGAGCTGAATTTTTAAAATAACATTTCCTCAAGCCAAAAATGGGTGGCAAAGGTTTTCCATCTATATATGGAAACATTTCCTGACTCTGCCAAGTACCTAGAAGAGTCTCCTTAATTCTATTCTGGCGATGTGAATCATGATCTAAACAGCAAATTCCAAAATCAAAACAATTTCCAAGTGAAGAAAAAAGCAGATCACCAGCCAAATGCATACAATATCTCCTGGAATGAATAGCTGTGGGAAACTGAATGGCACATTTATCTTCTGGGACTAAATCTACCACCACAGAAATAGCAAAGATTCACCTTCAGTCTCTTTTAAAAGACTATGTATTTCTGTTATTGTATGTGCTTTAAAAAAGACCACTAACCTTGCTATTGAGACAAGAAATTCAAATACTTATCTACAGATCACTTAACATCTTATCAAACATTTATAAACTCAATATTTTCTTCAATATGTCCTCATAATTTTTTCACTCCTTATACTTCTTTTAGAGCAAGTGTTTTCTGCAACACATAGAAATAAAAGAGATATTAAATTCCTCTTTTTTCTTCAAGGAGAGATCTAATACTAAGTCTCTGAAACCTCTATGATCAACAAAAAATACTACAAAAAATAGTTTCTGTAGAGGATTGTTACTTCCCCATCCAATCATTAAAAACATAACTCAAATATCTTTTTGTTATTCAGTGACAGTAGGTAAAGTATCATACACATGAAAAGTATACTTTTCTAAAATGTGATAAAATTTTAAGATATTTACTTAATATTTTCCCTACTTTTATTGATCATAATGAAAACATAAGACTAGTGAATGATACATTACTTGTGTTTAAACTGACTTAAGAGGATACATCAAGATCTGTCTATAAAATACAGATATATGTGATATCATGCTTTTATCTTATGTTATCTTCAATCACCTATATTTTATTCCTCAAAATGTTTTATCGCTATGAAAATTAAATGGGCATTATATAATATGTAAAGTTATCATTATTGTTGTTGTGTTACCTTTGTCTTTTCCCTGATGTCCTTTTAACAATATATCTTTCCTGATGTACTGAAAGAAAACTGAAGGCCAAGATGAGTAAGAGGAGCTAGATGGCACCAGGCCATTCCCAATAAATGAAAATCCATTTAAGTACCAAAAGACCCACATCCATAAGCGTCACCCAGGACTTTCAGAAGATATCTGTAGCAACCAAGAACCCATTATTCTCCATGGCCCCTAACTACCCTACATTTTGTACCCTTCCTGTCCCATTCATAGTATGCTTAATCCTTATCTGTTAAGCTAATCACTTGTTTTTGGATCTTTCTCCTTCAGATCTTTCTGTTCTTACATTCTTACACACACACACACACAAATTTATCTCCCTATTTCATAAGATGGGTTCAGATCCAGCTGATTATACATCATTTTCATTCCAGCAAATGGTAAAGAGATTGTTGACATTTCTGTTAGTGGATAAAATGAAGGAAAGAGGTCTTACTCCAAATGACAAGGCTCTCTGCTGGTCTTGGACTGTTACGCTCATCACTAGATCATGCCTTGTGGCCCATTCCCTACCCAACTCTCAGTTAACCCTTTGTATAGCAAACTGCCTTGATATGTTACAAGAATAAACTAGAAAGTGCCCTATTCATATTGGAAAAAAACTTAAGCACAAGATTGACTTGTATACCTATCTTGATAACAATTCAAATTATGGTTTTTTTCAAAGTTGCTGTAATTTTAGATTACATTAATATATCAGGAGAGCAACATGGAAGATATTCTCTGATTGTCAGAAAACATTGTGAGTTTTATGTTTAGTTCTTAGTATCATCTTTCAAGATTATATTGAAAAATTTGTGCATATCACAGAAAAATAAGCAGGATGGTTAGAGTAACATCCAAAGATGTTAAGTCTGTGAAAGAAAGTTTTAATGATTACATGATTGCTGTTTCAAAAATATAAAGCACTTCATATAGAAAAGACATTTTGTATATTATTTCAGGGAGAATATCTATGGCCATTATCAATAGCAGGAATTGAAAAAGCAATGTCTTTATTTAGTGTATAATTTCTATTACTTATAATCATATTTTCAAGTACATATCTAATATTGTTATTTTTCCAAAGTCAGACCACATCACTCAATGAATTTCAGTATTCTACATAACCAAAAATATAAATTCTTTTGATTGATTTTTAAAGGTTTTTACAACCAAGCCCTATCCTATTACCTTTTCCTAACCTTTTGCAAATGGTTTCTCTCTATATACTCTGAGGTGCAGAACTAGTCTACTTCCAAATACTTGACATTCCATTTCTCATTTCAATACATGGCTCTTCATTTCTCATCTTCATACCTTTTTCATTAGCTGTCACAAATGACTAGAATTCCTAATATTTTCTTAAAAATCTTTTCTTTCAAGTCTTTCAAGACAACTCAAATGCCTTCTTGTGCATGAGAATTTTCCTGTCCTCCCTCCTGCTAATTCCTCCCCTACCGAGTTTACATATATTTTATATGCGTGTGTATCTATATATATGTGTGTGTGTGTGTGTATGTGTATGTATATGTATACATATACATACAAAAATATATATTTGCATATAACTATATATGTATATGTCTCTTCTATTAGAATATAAGCTCCTTAAAAGCTCGGACTATTTTGCTTTTGTCTTTCTATAACCAGCACCTAGTGCAGTGCCTGGCACATAACACAGGTTCAATTGATTGCCTGGAGGTAGATTTTAGCAGTTCAATATATGGAAAAAATGTTTTAACCATTAAGATCATCTAATAATGGAATGGACAGCCTCACAAACAGAGCTCCCATTACTGAGTGTGCACCAGCAGTTCAGTGATTACTTGTCAGGGGTTTTAGAAAAAAATTCTTTCATGGAGTAAGAGGTTGAACTAGATGACATCTAAGGTTTCTTGATGAACTAGATGACATCTAAGATTTCTTGAAACTTTAAATTTTATTATCATATGTTTTCTCTACCCTCATGAATACATGTGGTATATTTAATATAAATTGAAAAATATGAAGGCTAATAAACCTAAAATCAGTCCTGAGAATTAAATGTATATGTGTGTATGTACAATCTATCATTCTCTATTTGTCTCATTTAATCTTGTAAACTAGCCCTCTTATAGCACATATAAAAATATGAAACAAAAATCTCTGTGTTATATAACATTATGATTCCGAAGATAAAACTTTCTAAAAGGAAGAGTTTGTATCAAGCTTGTAAAAGTATGCATTCATTTAGTTCAGGTAAATATGATGCCAATGAAACTAATGTCCTTATGGCATACTGGGGAATTAGGGGAGGGAGAAAATTGCTTCAATCATTCCAAGGCCATACAGTGTAGCCTCACCAGCTATCTTGCAAATATAATACAATTTATCATAATGTAGTCCAGGTGAATGATTCAACAAAAATCTAATCATCAACACTAAGAGAAAGTGGTTTATAGTAGATGAGTCTATTGATAGTGAGTTAGGAATGTTACATCTGATATTAGTGATTCATTCCCTCCCCATCACCAGTTAGTAATAAATACCCCCAATGCCCCGTCGAGAACTTCATTTCATAATTTCCTAATGGACTTATTATGTAATATGCTTAGCAGCTACTTGCTGATGTCTTACTTTCTCTACAGTTAGTTTATTAGGGGCAACAACCATGAATTTCTTAAACTTTTCATCTCTTACCACTAAAAAAAGTTTTTGTTGAATTTTATTACTTTTATGGAGAATACCATATAGCATACAATTCCACCAAAGTGATCAAAATTACATCCCAATTAATTGATACCAGAAACAATCTTGAATACCAGAACCCTATATAAATCATCTAATTTGAACCACAATTAATTTTATTCATGATGATTATCCTATCCAAATCATGTCCTTGAAATTCACCCAGAACAGAAAATCTCCCAGAACACAATAGATAGTATTTCTATTATCATAGATGTCCTAGCAAACTAATTTTCTCAGGAACTTTCAAATGTAGCATGATAATCATAATTTATTATATCATTTCACTCAATAAATATCATTGAGTCTTACCATGTGCAAAGGATAGAAAGATTAAAGCATGGTCTTTAATTCAAAGACGTTTACAACTTAGTCAAAAGAGCTTATACTCTATCATTCAGTTTTAAATTACCAAATATGTATTTCCTGTTTATTCACTGGAAGGTCAAATATTGAAGTTGAAGTTTAAATACTTTAAGAAGACAGGACTCATTGGAAAAGACACTGATATTGTAAAAAACTGAAAGCAGTACAAAAAGTGGATAACAGAGGATTAAATAGATAATGTCATAGAAACAATGAATGTCAACATGGACAGAGAATAGAGAATAGAAGTCCTATGGTCCATGGGTTTATGAAAAGTCAGAAATGACTGAACAACTGAACATTTTGCAAGATGCTTGCCCTAGGCTACAAAGAAGCAAATAACCCAATCCCCACTCTCAAGAAAAAGATCAATGTATGTATTCTATATTGAATTTAACCTATATTATTAGCATGTTTAACATATATTGGATTTCTTGCCATCTAGGGGAGGGGTTGGGGAAGGGAGGAAAAATCACAACACAAGGTTTTCCAAGGGTCAATGTTGAAAAATTATCCTTGCATATGTTTTGAAAATAAAAAACTTCAATAAAAAGATCAATGTCTATACTTTTATACTTTAGTACATAAAACTTAGTCATTTTATTTCATAAGTCCAAAATCTTAACTGTTTCTTCTCTTTCTTTGATACTTTATTTCAAGACTTGGTATTCTACTCTCAAGCAAAACTTGTTTTTCCAATTACTGTAGTATCATAGAATGTTAAAACTGAACAGAGCTTTAAGTGTTTTCTAATCCTAGTTTTTTGTTCTTTGAAAATATAAGAATTATATATCATTTATTTTAATCTCTGAATAATTGCATAAAATTCCATTGCAAAACCTCATGCATAAGTATAATTTTTCTTTGAGGAGGTGTCTTGGCAAGCTGGCACTACCCTTGGGAAGTTATACACCATTTGGTATGAACTCCAACTTTCTGTTTCTATTATATGCTATAAGACTTTTCAGGAGGAAAAAATGGTTTATATCTATTTAATCAAATGCAAATTCAAAAATTGGAGGAAAATTATACTACTATGGATGGATGTTGCTAATTTGAGCTCAGAGATTAAAAAAATCATGATCAGACTGATAAACCTTTATATTTCCAGAAGAGGATGTGATTTACCATAGTAGTTTCCTCAGGAAGGGTGGAGGGAATAGAAAGCCACCAACCTTCTATACTTGACGAGTTGTGAAGCTCCGAGCAATGGCACATCAAAACAGATTGCAGACTGCCAATGTGGAACTAGATATTTTTACTCTTCTAGGACAGGGTACTTTGGATCTTCTCAGCAAGTAACCAAGAAAAACTTAGAATGAAAACTGCAGCTAGACAGGCAAAATTTGTTTGATTTTTCCCCCAAACTCTTTAATAGCAATAAAATCAAAGGAAGTAAATTGTTTAAAAAATTAACATGTATAAAAGTAAAAGCATCATCCTGAACCTTCAAGTACACTATATCCCTTTTTTTAAGTACAAAACATTTATAAGGGTACATCTGATTCTTTTTCATATCCTGTATTATCATGTTCACTAATCAGAGTTACTTAATGAGGAATATTTTTTTTCCAAGCTTATTTTTGGTGAACAAGTCTCATGAGGATTTCAACTTTTTCTATTGGAAAGAACACTGGACTAGAAGTCAGAAAACCTGAGTTATTGACCAGTTTTTTAATCATCTATGTGATCTTAAGTAAAACATCTAATCTCTTGGGATCCCAGTTTCCTTATCTATAAAATGAGATTGAACTCTAAAGTTCCTTCCAGTTCTTAAAAAAATTAATTATTCTAACTCAGAAACACTTACTTGCTGATTTCTATGAGAAATAGCACTAAAGAGGAAAAAAAAGCTCCAAGAAACAATTGTTTGACATTCTTGCAGGAGTTACTTTATATTCCCAGAATTCAAGTCACAGAGACCACCACTCATTCTTTATCAGTTTCCCTGGTCATTTAGAGTTTCCAAAATTAAAGTATTTTAATGAAGCTAGGAGGAGGAAAAAGTGATCCAATTATCTGGAAACTATATGCACATTTTGAAGGAAAATATTTTTAGGTTTATGGGATCATTTTGCAGTTTCCTCTCCTCCAAATCCATCTATAGAATTTACTTCTACATGTAACCTTATAATAAGCATCCTTCACCAAAAAAAAAAAAATAAAATTCTGGAAATAAGGTTCAAAGACTTACCAATAAGACAACTATAGATAAAGAAGTAGTGATGAAAAGTGAAATAGGAAGGGGAATATTCAATTGACATTGTTCAGGAATTTTCAGTGATATTCTGCTAGACTATGAGCCCAAGGGCCAGGGACTATGTGTTCTTTCAGGCTCTGGACAGTGCCTACAGCATTTTCTGTACCTAAATTAAATCATTCTAAATTCTTATGCTTTTGTACTACACATACAAAAAAAAGAACATTTAATTGTCCCCATACCATTGCCTTAACTTTACTTTCTCAACTAAATTTTAATTTTTTTCAATACAAAAATGCCCCTCTCATTTTAACTGAAGTGAAATCAAACATACTAGGTCCTAAACTACAGGTTTATAACCTAAAATGCTAATCAACATTAAACATTACTCCTCTGAGGAAAATGAAAGTTAAGCACAAAAATTTCCATATGGAAAAAAAATAACTTGATGAAAGCAGGCCAAAGTTATTTTAAAATTTTTAACTGAGTACATGTAAACAAGGACCACTAAACTTTAATCAGAGAACGTTTTAATGTTTGAGAAAATTGCTGGTTTGAATAAAGGAGTATATAATCATACAGATGTGTAAAAATCATGTGGATAAACAGTTTTCTGTGCCTTATATTATATTTTAAGCACTTTCCCATGTCTAACATATGTATTATGTGCAGAATGTAGAGAAAAACATATTTTGAACTGTGTAATAATTTATAAAATATGTACTATATTTATACTCATTTTAGTACATATGCAAATGATTAGTACTACAAATATATAAAGCATTAATGCTATATCCCTAGGGCAATATCAGAGGAGCACAACCAATTTGGCTGAACAGCTCACAATCTAAAAATCTGTGCTTGGTTATGTAAATTGGAAAACGGCTATGTAGGTCAAGGTCATCAATTGACAAATCATTTTTCAAGGTCTTTCTAAGTGCCAGGCACTAGGCTAAGTACTGGTAATACAAAGAAAAAACAAAAATAGATCATGAGTAAATCACTAGTAGAAATCATCAGCCTTTTTACTCTTCTCTGACGTCTGCCATTCTAAGTTCATATAACACAAGATGAGTTCAGTGGTCACAATAGGGGCTGAACCATAAAAAGTGACATATGAGTTTACTTCAAAAGATTACCAAATACCCAAATGCACTCATACATCACATATTTAAGGGCAATATTATGGTAAAGCTTCAATTGACCAACAAGGGGATACAAACAGTGGAATTGAGGACAGAATCTGTCTTCAAGGAATTTACATGCTATCTGAGGAAGGAACATGTATTATATGCAAATATAATCAAGGCTAAAAACAAGATATTCTGGCCTACAGAAAGAAGTACTAGCAGCTCAGGGGATCAAGAAGGGCTTTATCATATAGGCTATGTGTGTCTGTTGGCATATGTGTGTGTAGATGTGAATGATTTTCATAACTATCTTTCAGAAGTATGTCAATGTGTTTCCTTTACCCAAGTGTTCTCATTCAACACCTATTTTTCACAAGTTAATTTTGTTTTCTATAATTGTTACTTGAAACCATATCCTGAAATTTCAAACTTTACTACTTTGAAATATAAAAGGCAATGCTGAGACTCGTTTAAAGTTGATATTTAGTTCCTATTAATTATTTATTTGTTATTTATCAACTTGCGATGTCATTCAAATACAATTTATATTAATGTAATCTGTTACTGAAATACAATAATTGTGTTGCTCAATATCTGAGGCTAGCAAACTTAAAAGAAACCAGTGCACAATTGTGCTTTATAACAAGCATTTGTTTTGTTGTTGTTCCGATGTTTTTCGTACTTTTTGACTCGGTGATTCCTATTTGGAGTTTTCTTGGCAAAGATATTGAAGCAATTTGCCATTTACTACTCTGATTTTACAGATGAGGAAACTGAGACAAAAGTAAATGATTTGCCCAGGGATATACAACTAGGAGGTGTCTGAGGGCACTCAAGTGTTGAGACCTCAACAAAATGAGTTTTCCTGACTTTAGGTGCAGCTGCTGAGCCATCTAACTCTTTTTTTTTTTTTAAGGGTCTTATTCACTTCTTTCTAGAATGATGTGAAATCAACATATATAAAAAAAAGTTAGGTGAATAAGCAGAAATACAACAAAAGAGAAAAACTAAAATGATTAATCTCTGACTTGCCTATATTTTCCCTTAGATTCTTCAGCGTTAGCCAAGAGAACATCAGTGGTTGATAATTTTAAAATGAAAATTTTATATGAGAATCAGCTTTCAAAATTGGGAGTTGTATTCAAAGTCTGCAGCACTTCTTTTTTTCTTTTATGGAGCAAGTCTTCATTTTTTTTTTTGACAATGGCTTTGGTTTTTAGAAATAGCCAGAAGTCATTCCATACCAAGAATGTTGAACCAAGCAAGAGAACAAACTGAGGAATACATTTTCAGTCAAAAATAAGGTATGGTTGTAAAGTAACAATAGTGATTAATTTTCTTAGATGTGTCATATAATGTCATTGAAGGTAAAATTCTAAAAGAGGAGTTCTAAAAAACATAAAGCAATGGCAGGAGCCTAAGAACATGTGTAGAGTTTCCCAAGGCAGGATTCCTTGGAGCAACAGCACTGATAAGGGATTCATTCCTCTTTGGCTGTACTGTGCCCATCCAGTTACACAATTCTCTTGGATTTTAAATGATTTATTAGTTTCCTTTAGCTAATTTCCAGATCATGTTTCTAAAGAAAGAGCATCAAGTCTGGAATCAGGAAGACTCATCTTCCTGAATTCAAATTTGTTTTCAGATACTTACTAATAGCATGACGTTGGACAAGTCACTAACCTGTTTGCCTCAAGTTTCCTCATTAGTAAAATGACCTGGAAAAGGAAATAAAATACTCCAATATCTTTGCAAAGAAAACTCCAAATGGAGTCACAAAGAATGAGACAAAACTGAAATGACACAACAACCAACTGCTACTCTATTAGTAATTAAATGCTATGTATGAAGCCACTTAAGAAACCCTTTAAGAAAAATCTGATCAGTACTCTATATGTAACAGGGCAAAAATTTATTATTTTCTAAAGCATGAGATTGATTCTACCATGCATAATATCTGCTTTTTGAATAAGGAAGAAAAAATGTTTTCATAATTGAACTGCTCCCAGATACCACTTCAAGGAAAAAGCCCAGTGGCCAAATGCCATTATGTCTGAAGAGAAGAAAAGTGGACTCAAGTATAATACATGAATCCATAAGATGATCATGGATTACTCTTTTCAGACCCGATTTTCCCTCAACCCATGATCAATTTATTCCTCTCTTCTTCCCACTAGTAACTGCTTTTTTTTTCTTCCACATTTTATTGATGTGTTTTGGTTTTATACAACAAACATTTACAGACTACTTCCACTTCCATGAAAGTTCCCTTATAAAAATATAAAATGATTAAGCAAAACTAATAATCTACTGACTTCATTTGAAAGTGCATGAAACTTTTCACAAATATAGCATTCATCCATTTCTCTATCTTTTTTAATTAAGAGAAATTTATTTTCTCTCCCTCCCAGCTCCAACTCTAGTGAAAAGAAAAAATGGAAAACAAATTTCTTTTAACAAATATACATAGTCAAGCAAAACAGATTCCCACAATGGCTATACGTAAATATATGTAAAATGAATATATGTCTTAATTCTGATCTTAAATCTATCACCTCACTGTAATAAATAACATTTTATTTGCTCTTCCTCTGAAATCATGACTAGTTATTATATTTATCAGAGTTCTTATGTTTTCAAAAATGATTTCTCTTTATAATGTTGTTATTATTGTGCAAGTTGTTCTACTGGTTCTGTTCATTTCATTCTTTGTCAGTTCATATAAGTCTTCAAAATTGTTTGTTTTTGTCATTTTGGTTTAGCATAAATTGTTCTTACTTCACTTTCTATCAGTTTATTTAAGGCTCTTTGAAATCATATATTCCTCTTTTCCTTTATTCCTTCATTTCTTCTATGAAGCACAATTAGTACTCCATCACACTCATATGCCACAACTTATTCAATTGTTGCTCAATTATTAGGAATTTCCTCAGTTTCCAAGTTTTTGCTACCACAAAAAGAAAAAATGCAATTTTTTTGTACGTAAAGGTTCTTTTCCCTCATCTTTGATCTCTTTTGGGTAGAGATCTAGCAATGCTAATGATGGGTCATTGGACACTTATTTATCACTTTGAAGTAACTCCATTTCTCTTACCTTTCTTTTGTGCATCAGTCATGCAGAGCACTAAACTGTAGACATGGGCATATCAAAAGAATAGGTCATATAGATCTCTGCCCTGTGCATATAGTAGGAATTTAAGAAACATATTAATGAAAATGGAAAACTCTCTGCCTGAAGCTTACAACTTATGTTAAGAGCTATGAAATATTAATATCAAACAATTAAAGAATAATCCCAGGGCAGCATATATGAACAAGTATAAAGGAATTTATAAATACTGAGGAAATTCAAAATAAGAGAACTATCAGTACAGGATTAAGCTGACTAATGTTAACTTGACTAACACTTCTCACATAGGGGAAATAAGTCTTCTTCAGCTGGGCCTTCAAAAATATGATTTGGTTTCACTGAGAGAAAGTAGCAAATGACATTCAAAGAAATGGATTTTAGAGTGGAAAGAGAATGAAAATTACATTAACAAAGCATCCAGAGGAAAACAATGATCAGTAAGTATGATGGAAAATCAGCCTATATGTAGCGAAGGGAATTATTGTAAAGAGAAATGATATTAAATAGATAACCAGTAACAAAAGCCCTTCCTATTCAAATTCACCAAACATTTATTAAAAATTGTATTGCAACACTATTCTAGGGACAAGATTAAAATACATAAGTGCCCCTTTATGAAGTTTATAATTTAGTAAAAAGATATGCACATACACAAATAGTAATATACATGATTAATTTGTGAAGGGTATAAACAAAATGAGAGGGAAAGATCATTACCAGTTTGAGGATATGGGGTAGAAGGTTTCCTGAAAGAGTGGTGATGTTCGAGTTTATTTTTAAAAGTAGGAATTTGACAGGAAGAAGAAGATTTTCAGGCAAAAAAAAAACATCAAATAGGAACAAAGATAGATAGGTAATAAAAGAGAGTGCATATAGGAGACAGAAAGTAGGCTAGTTTGGTTGGATTGTAGATTTTATAAGATAAATAATACAAAGATGACTAGAAGGCAAAAAGGGGAAGCATCTCTCTATAAAGATCTCTGAATGCAAGATTAAAGCAGATGACATAAAGTAGACTCAAATTGCCATCATAAGATTTTGAGGAGAGGATTGACATAAAAATTCTAAGAATAAGGAAAATTAATCTGGCAGCAGTATTAAGAGTAAATTAGGAAGAGAAAGAGAAAGAGAAAGATTTGTTAGGAACCTATAGAAATACTTCAGTGGAATATAATAATGAGGTTCTTGTCCAAGGTTATAGTGGTAGATATCAAGAGAAGCAGAGACAAATGTAAATGAAGGAAGGGTCATAGATACCTTGCTTTGAATGCCAAGCTAGAAAAATATGGATGGTTACTCATGTATTCCAAGAACCAAATGTTCATTCTGATTTACCTTCTCAAGCTGAAGGTTATACATCTGGGTTTGGGTTTGGATTTTATTTTGTCTTTGCCTAAGCATTTCATTCTAATAAGAGCATGTTTTCCCTACTTTTTGTTGTCTTTTTCCATATTTAATGTTTTACTGTATCTGTGTTGGACATTTGTCTTTCTTTTATTTGTTAAGATTAATATGTACTTATGCTAAAGGAAAATTCTTGGGGTTAAAATTACTTTCCTTTTCTAGAAGGAATAAAATTAATTTTTTTTACCAAGAGAAAAAAACAAACTCATTCTCACTGACTTGTGTGATTGAAGGCATAACATATCTTTCTGGATTCTTAGGTTTTGCTAATTAATATTTCATATATAAGACAAACACTAGTAAAGTACCATACTATAGGTACATAAGTCTTTTCTTTTTTTTTTCAAAATGATCTGGTGGCAACAAATATATGAAGCAATTCTGAGAAGAGAGAATTGTTATTTCTCCCAAAAAAAGTTATAAATAAAAATACATGGTAGTCTTTTTATGTTATTTTTCCCTATAGAGGTAAGAGCTCAGGAGTAACTATCAAGAACATATAGCTGCCAGGTGGCAAGATGCAATAATAAGTCCACACACACTGTGGCAAAGATGAATTTATGCTCACTTCAAATTTCTTCAATGTTTTCAAATATTATCACTCAAAAATGAAGTACTGCCAAGAGTAAGTCTCTGTTTGAAATACAAATGTCCAGCTTTAAAATCTGACTTAAATCCAGATCTATTTTAAGACAGAACAGTATTATATCCATGGATAACACATTTGTTGATTCCCCTCAAATTTACAGACCCTAAGTCAAATATTTACTGACTCTATAAATGAGCTTCCTTCTGCACTATAGGAATGGTAAGCACAACTCCATATAGCCTTAGTACAACTTACATTTACATGGGTCTTCCTAGCTGCAAAATATATACTCTCAAATGAGGCTCAGAACAACTCAGATATGGATACTAAAAGTATTATCACTATCTTACAAATGAAGAAACTGAGAGTCAGAAGTTAAATCACTTCTCCTTGGATATACAGCTTGGATTTAAACCCTAATTCCTGACTCCAATTTCTGTACTCTATTCTATCCATTATTTTACACCAAATACCAAACAACTTATATTTTATGGTAGCCCTGGTAGAGGAAGGAAGAGAAAGAAGAAGAGAAATAGGAAGAAGTGGAAAAGAGATTCTCCAATGAAGGTGAATTTTACCTCCCCAGGCATTCCTGGGGAATGTCCATTTTTGAACAGTCTTGTTGGAAAATTTTCCTGCCATCAAAGGGTCTAAATATTTCCATCTGAAATGTAAATTTTTGGGTACTTATTTTTACCTCTAGAAACAATTGAAATATAAAATTTCTTCCATAAGACAGTCCTTTAAACACTTGAAAACAAATATCAGGGCCCCCATGTTTCTTCTCTTGTCCAGACTACATATTTCTAATTCCTTCCACCAAACTCCATGGATTTAAGGTACTTGACCAACTGGTAGTCCTGCTCTAGCAAACTTTCTTAATCACACTTTCTCTTAGACTGTTATATCAGTCTCCTAATTGATCTCCATGACACTACTACCCTCTGCCTACATCATGGACAACGATACGTCCCCCTCCAAAAAAAAATGAAAACACATAAAACACAATATGATTGCCTAGTATCCAGAATAAGATAGGATAAATAGGGAAAAAATTCATGAATATAGTTTCATTTTTACATTTCTATTGTGAAAAATGATCATTTATCAACTTTGCTAAAGCCCAGTGTTTGGATTACAAGTATCAGCCCATTCAAATGTTGATTGAGTCTAGATTCCTATTATGAAATATAAATGTGGACATTCAAAGACACTGTTTTGGCTCATGAGCACTAGTTGTTTTTAGGAAAATATTTCATTCAAAATCATCAGCCCTGAGACCAGAAATGTAAGCAATGTACATTTAGTAAGAGTACATTTTGCTTATCCTTCCATATATGGCATTTGTTTGGTTTATAACCAATGTACAATCACTAAATTGTCAAAACAAAAAAATAAAATCAGATTTAATAGAAGAATAAATGCAGTCAGTATAAATCCAAGGTGTCATGAAAGTAAAGTACCATCATTCCTAATCCTATCTATTGATTTGTCTCCCTTGGTAGGTACTTATATATAAATCCTCTTTTAATAATTTTTGGCTGGAGAAATGAGTGAAACTGGCTTTGGGACTCAGCTACATATTTGTGTATCTTAGTGCTATTTATCAGCCTCACACAAAGGTATGAGATCTCCTCCTACATAAGAATGTTCTCCAGTTCTCTGGGGATTCTTAAAATTTAACTAGTTTCAGTAATTAAAAATTGGCTCTAACTTATACACAAAACAGTTGATTCAGTTGAAGCTTTCACACAATAAATCAAGAGTAAACAGGATGTTACTTCAACAGAGAGAGAGAGGTCAAATAAAACAAAACAAAATTTCCTTGGAGATACTTTCACAGCACATTTCAAAGAAAGTTTACAAAATTTCTAAATAATTTAAGTTTGTTTCACATATAGATATGTGTGAATATAGAAATATACAGAAAATATGAAGGAAACTCTTAAGTGAAAAATCATAGATAGTACCTGGGCATTACTCACTGAGCACTCAATTTAGTTCAGCAGACATTTGTTAACCACTTACTATTTGCAAGGTACTCTATTAGATATTGTAAAAAGAAAAAGGAAATATGAAAAGGAAAGGAAAGGAAAAAGGAAAGACTTTCATGAAAAGAGTCGTTCAGAATTTATGACCAAGCAAGAGATAGAGATGATCCACAAGAAGTAAAATTTATATTTTTAATTACATTAAATTTAAAAGGTTTTGCTCAAACAAAATCAATGTAGCCAAGCTGAAGAAATTGGAGGGAAAAAATATAAAGCATGATAAAGGTCTCATTTCTCAAATAGGAAACAGCCAAATTTTCAAAAATATGTCATTCTCCAACTGATAATTGGCCAAAGGATATGAACAAGCATTTTTTCAGAAGAAGTAATCAAAGCTCCCTATAGTCATATCGTTTTTTAAAAAATACTATTGAGTAGAGAAATGCATATTAAAATAACTCTGAGGTTCTACCTGGCATCTATCAGATTAACTAACATGACAGAAAAGGGAAATGACAAATATTTGAAGAGATGTGGGAAATTAGGACACTAAATGCATTTTTAGAAGAATTATAAATTGTGCCAACCATTCTAGAAGACAATGTGGAACTATGCCCAAAGGGCTATAAAACTGTGTATATCCCTTGATTTAGCAATATTACTACTACTAGGTCTATATTTCAAAGAGATCAAAAGGAAAAGGAACAAGTCCTAAATGTAAAAAAAAAAAAAAAATGTAGTAACTCTCTTTGTGATGGTAAAAAAAAATGGAAAATGAGGAGATACTCATTAATTGTAGAATAGCTAAACAAATTGTGATATATGATTATGATGAAATACTATCATGATATTACAGAAATGATGAGGGGAGGAGTGTTTCACAAAAACCTGAGAAAACTCATATGAACTGATGCAAAACAAAGTAGACAGAAACAGGAGAACCCTTTACACAGTAACAACACTATTGTATGATGACCAACTATAAATGTCTTTAGTTATTCTCAGCAATACAGTAATCCAAGATAATTCTGAAGAACCCATGATAAAAAATACTATCTACCTATAGAGAGAGAACTGGTGAAGTCAGAATGCAAATGGAAGCATAATTTTTCCACTTTATTTTTATTGCTTGTTTACAAAATGGAAATATGTTTTGCATGAATTCACATGTATAATTGAAATCACATTTTTTTTACCTTAATGAGTGGGAGGAAGCAGATGGGAGGATAAAATTTCAGGATTCAAATTTTTTAAAAAATTAATACTTTTACACCAAAATAAAAGAAAGAAAAGAGTCTTATGGAGATTGAAAATATCATGGATGTATCATAAAATAATAAAAGAAAAAAGACTTTAAATATTGGCAAGCCCAGTAAATTTACTTTACAGATGAGGTAGTAAGGTTAAGAGAAGTGGCATGAAACTTGACAGAAAAGTTTAATAACCTTGAATAATATTTATCACTACTGTTCCTCCTAATAGCAAGGTTATAAAGAAAATATCCAAATTTCATCATTCAATCCCATAGACTTTTTCTTATGTAAACTATGATTTAATTGTCCTACATAGATACCACCTCATTATTTGTGATGGAGAAAATTAATTTCCAAATTTGGCTTCCTTTTTCTATTAGCTTTTCTGAATATTCAGAAAGTTGAAAAAAGTCAATAAAGGTCTAAAAATTATTTAACTGCCACAAAGAAGTGGAAGTTAAGAGGTCTGAGTCTGACACTGACTTTGCTATGCATCCTCAGGAAAGTCATTTAAAGTCTCTGGGCATCAACTTCCTTACCTATAAAATGAGAGGTTGAGCTTAATCATTTCTAAGATTCCTTTCAACTCTAACAAGCTAAAAAATCATACATCTGATATAAACCTTTTAGGCTGTGTCTTTTAATTTTCCATCTATATGAGCAACCCCCCAAACAAAAGTCATTTTTCATCCACATTTTTTACTTTGAATCAACATATTCTGAAATAAATCATCTTTGAATGTGATACATTAAAAGAACACTTCAATAGCAAGTCAACATGTTGGTTAAGCTAAGTGTTATTTCATAAATAGTGATATTCAACCTGGATGAAGATTCATGAGAAAACATGGAAGCCATTTTTCTGACCATTGGTAGGATTTTACAACTGCATGATACAAACACACATTTCATTCTAGAATTTCTCTAGGAAATCTTTTTTATTATTATTCTAATAACTCAGCTCTATTTCCTTCTTAGATAGGAAAGATATTTAATATCTTGCAGGAAAATCTGAAATGTTGGGATAAATTGCCAGCAGCTTATTGTAATAATACTGAATATAAATGAACAGTATTAGAGAAGTTTTAAGGCCATCTTTTTCAAGAAGATTCATTCTGATAAAGCAAAATCTAACCACAAGTTTTCATTAGCTATACTCAAGTCAAATGAGTCACAAATCAAATCTTTCAGTAGTTGAAGAGTCTGTGCCTGAGAATGCTTTATAGGGAAGATTTTTGCAAGGGTAAGAGAAGAGAACTTCCTACCTTCCCTCTTCCCCCCTCCATTAACTATATCATCAGAACTATTAGTCCAGCAGAAAACAATGCATCCAACTGAGAGAAGGAATACACATCTAAAGACAGTTAACCAAGTGAATAAACACCTTCAAGAACTGTTATTCATCTTGACAGAGAAAATTTCTGACTGTAGACTCAAGAAAAGATCAGACCATAGGAGGTCAGTTAAGCAATCTATTCAACACAAACACTACACTCAAAAAGATAGATGAAAATTCTACAAAGAAAGAAAGATCTTGCAGGCACCTCATACCAGGAGTTGTGAGTCACCTTTGCCACGTGCCTTGATACATGAACCTCACTATTACTGTATTTTAAGTTTGAGTCAATTCTTCCCCTGGATGCTGTAAGAGAGGGAATTTGTGGGAGAGAAAATCCTAGATTTGGGGAAAGAATGTATCAACTGTTCTTATGTAAATGCCTTTGTCAAAAACTAACATACAATATAATATAGAAAAACACTGGCTAACTGTTGAAAGTACATTAGTAGAGATTTATGAGCTATAGTTTTAGAAGGCTGGTTCTATAGGATACACCCTCAACTCCAACATAGTAGCCACCATCTGGAGATCCAACCTTCTAGTACAAGTTGAGGGAATAAATCTTAAGGTATGTTCCAGATTTTTAGACTAAGAGAGTTAAACATTATTATATCCAAATAGTTGAAGAATTGTTGTCACAGAACTAGTGAAATGGGGAAAAGTTGTAGAAAGGCAAATTTAGGAAGAAGAGAGAAATATATATTTGAAGAAGATCCTTGAAGAAAGGGAAGGATAACAATAGTTGAAGGAAGAGCCCAGAATCACAAAATCTCATTTAGAAAACAACTATTCCAACTCATTCCTTAGCAAGAATCCTCTCAACAAGTAGTCCTCCAAGCTTTGCTTGAAGACCCCAAAAAAGGGGAGAACCTATTACCTCAAGAGGCAGTCTATTCTCCTATTGGATAGTTCTAATCATTAATAAGGTTTTTTTCCTTACATCAAGCCTCAATTTCTCTCTCTCTCTCTCTCTCTCTCTCTCTCTCTCTCTCTCTCTCTCTCTCTCTCTCTCTCTCTCTCTCTCTCTCTCTCTCTCTCTCTCTCTCTCTCTCTCTCTCTCTCTCTCTATATATATATATATATATATATATATATATACACTTTGTTTTCCCCTAAGTAAAATATAAGCTCCTTGGGTACAGATACTGAATTGGTTTTTTGTTTTGTGTTGTTGGAGGGGGTGGTATTTGATTTGGGTTATGGGGTTATTTTTTGTCTCTCTATCCCTTGAATCACTGAGCACATTACCTAAAATACAGTAGGCTCTTTAAAAATGCCTGTTCAATTGAAGTGATCAGTTACTTAAAGGCACCAATCATTTCTCCTTTAGTCTTGTCATTTCCAGGTTAAACATTACTTTTTCTTTCAAAAAAATCACATGTGACATAATTCCTTTCATCATTGTGATCACCTTCCACCTTAGGAAGTGTGTTGTCCAGGACTGACTAATAGGAAGAAGTTATATCTATACAAAAACTCTATTTTTTACTTTATTAAAGCTTTTTGTCTGCAAAGCATATGCACTGGTAATTTTTCAACATTGATGCTAACAAAACTTATTCCAATTTTTTTCCCTCCTTCCCCTCACTCCCTTCCCTAGATGGCAGGTAGTCCAATACATTATATAAAAACTCTAAAAGGGGTTTTTGAACTAGGATTCATAAACATTTTTAAATCTTTATGTATTTATTCATTAGCATTTCAGTATTCAGATGTATTTCAGTTGTGACCAAAGCAGAGCAGAAAACAGATAACGGGAAATAATATTGAGAAAGTTCTTGTCCTATTCCAGAATTCTGTTCATTCCAATATACTGCCTCACATTATGGGAATAACAGGATCAAAGGATAAGGATGGTGGGAGTGGTGGAGGTAGATTCTTTTAACACTGGGGAGATTTGAACATATTTGTAGGCTGAGGGGAATAAGGAGGTACAGGTAGAAAAACTGGAAATTCAAAAATAAAAGAGGAGATGATTGAAGGAGCAAGGTCCTAAAGGAGAAAGGACAGGAGTGGATCAAGAGTGTAGATGAAGGATTCGTCTTTGGAAAAGAAAATAACTTCATTCTTTGAGATCAGATGAAGGGAATCTATTAAAAGAACAATAATGGGAAACAATAGAAAAAAATTTGTAATAAGATCACATAAAAATAACCTTTAATTTTCCCCCAATTCTAAGACTTTCCAGTCACATAATTACCTTGGACTATAGTAGGTTCCTTTCTGCTATGAGAAGTTTAATAGGTGACTATTTTACACTAATTATGAATCTTTATAATTTGAGATAGGATTAGTAAGGACATTTCTACAGTTTACCCAAATGTTATTGCTTCCTAACCCAATGTCCTCCGTTCACAGAATCACAATGTTAGATATGAAGAGGAACTAGAGATGATCTAGTCCTAACCCCATATTTTTAAATATGGGGAAAATACGGTCCCAAAATGATTTAGAAATAAATAATTTAGCTAGGAAGAGGAAAAGTAGAGACTTGAACCCAGGGCTTCTGATTCCAAATCTATCACTTTTTTCTAGCTCTGCCACGTCATTTATGCCTACCTTCATTACAGAACTATTTATTGAAGATCAGATTTTTGGAGTTGTTATTTTATTGCTGTGAGGATTAAAAATATAAAATATATTTTTACCTCACAAGGTTGTTGAGAAGATCAAATGTAAAGTCCCATATAAATATTATTATTCTTCTTTTGTGCTTTCCTTCATGAATTTCTCAGCCTATTCTAACTTTTCATATGTTTTTCATTATTTCCTATCATATAAGAGGAGGGATTCTTAACTTTTTTGTGCAATGCACCCCTTTGACAGTCTGGTAAAACCTATGGATGCCCTCAAAGAATAATGTTTTTAAATGCATAAAATGAAATACATAGTATTACAAAAGAAATCAGTTGTATGAAAATATATTGAAATACAGACAAATTCAAAGTCTAGGAGAGTGGAGAAAACAGGCATACAAATAGTGAGCCAGAGCTTCCTTTGGTAAGTGTCATATAATTGCTTCCAACAAAATATTATTTGAGGATCTGAGAATTTTTTAAATCACTTACCGGGACTTTTGTGATTAGTGAAAATTTTCACTAAAAATATTTCCCAACCTGAATGGGAATGGTAGCATTTATACAGTACCTACTATGTGCCAGGAACTATGCTAAGTATTTTGTAAATATTATCTCACTTGATGCTCATGAGAACCCTATGTAATAGATGATATTGTTATCTCTATTTTACAACAGAAGAAAAGAAGGGACATGCAGGTTAAGTTATTTTTGTAAGGATCTAGCTAGTGAGTATCTCCAGTGGAATTTGAACTCAGGATTTCCTGACTCCAGAACTGCCTACACATCACATTACCAATTTCTTTTAGCTGCATTGCAATATTGTTTTCAAAAGTTTTCTACAATCCAGGAAAATGTCATATTATATAAAGGTGCCATTTAAAATCTATCACTGATTTTGCATAGAAGAGTAACTTAAAATGCTGGGATTGGAAGAGATGGCTTCTGTGGTCTGTGACATTCTATTACTGCTGGTCTATTAATCTTCCAGATCATCACTTTGAATAGATATTGTGTCATACTGACCTTCAGCCCAGGACCTTATGAAGCTGATGACTAATTCATTATGTATTACTTCTCATCCTGTCTCTCCAAAGCCCAACATTAGAAATTAAACAGCAATCTGGTACTTTTTTTGTAAGCAGTGGTCAGACCCACAAGCAAAGGAAACCCATATAGTCACACATTAACTCTTTCAAACATTCATTGTATTTTGGTATTAAAAGTCAGACTGAGAAATAAGAAAGGAGAAATAAATAAAATGGGGATGAGGAGACAAAGTCAATTTCCATCACAAAAACTGTCCTGTTTCCAAAGCTAAGAGTGGCTAACCTCCTTGTTGCACTGAACCTCTGGGATCCATTATCACAGAGCCTGGTGCTTCTAAAGGAAAAGAGCTATTGGCAAATTAAACTTTCCTTGGATCTAAATTCCCAGTTCTCCTAGATCTCATACAATTTTTAAAATTCCAAGAATACCACAAAGGAAAAAAGTGGATTTTATTCTAGTCAGTAAAACTATTGTAGAGTATCAGAGATTTCCTTTTACAAAGAAAATGATAACAATGTAGGGGATAGAAGTAAAAATCATATTTACATAGTTCGTACCGTTTGACTGGCACTGTATTTAGCACTTTAAAACAATTAACTTATTTAGTTTTCACACATTTTACAGGAAACTGAAGTAACAAGGGGTTTAATGATGCCCAGGATCAAATAGTAGCATCGAAAACTGGATTTGAACTCAAAGCTTTCTGACTCCTGGCCTATAACTCCCTCCACTGTACTACCTAACTTCTAATGTGAATCTGTTCTAAGAAGTTAGAGAATGTTTGCCACAATGCTGATAGCACAGTGTATAGAGCAATGGACCTAGAATCAGTAAAATCTGAATTCAAATCTAATCTGAAACATTATTTGTGGGGACCTAGGTAAATCATGTAATTTCTATTTGTAACCATTTTGTCAACTATGAAATGTGAATAATAGCACCTACCTAACAGAGTTTTTATAAGAATTAAATAAGATAATATTTGTTGTTTTTTTAAAGCCCTTAGCACAGGGCCTGGCACATAATAGATACTATATAAATGTTTATTCCTTTATTCCTTCCAATGAAGCATTCTCTTTAGGATGTGGTGCTTTTTGTTTTAATTCAGATTTCTGATTTCATTAGTATACAGAACTTGAGGAGAGAAAATCACCAATAAAGGTCTGCAACAGCTTTAGTTTTAAAGCATTTTCTAGGACACTGATGGGTTATACTCAGGTGTCACAGTTAATATGTCACCTTTAAATCATTTTAGCAATTGCTAGCAGTAGAAACATAAGTAAGAGCGATAACCTCAGCCTCAGTTTTCTTAACTGTTAAATGGAGATAATAATAACTGTTACATACACATATCCCATGTATAATCATGGAGTGATTATAAGGCTCAAATGAAATCTATACAAAGCAAATTGCAAACTTTAAAGAGCTAAATAAATGCCAGTTATGATTAACAATTTTTCAATACACATGTTTTGCAGATTCTTCTAGATTCTCATTCTGTGTCTGGCTAGGTATAGTACTTAAAGGTAGAAAACATCCTCATGTAACAAAAAAGTAGAACAAAAGAGAATAAATGATACTTTATGGACATGGTTAGTGGATAGAGCATTAGAGTCTGGAGGCAAGAAAATCTGGATAAGTCACTTAATCTGTATCTAAATTTTCTCAATTGTAAAATGGAGATAATAATAGCACCTACCTCCAAGGGTTTTGCAAGTATCAAATGAGATAGTATTTGTAAAGTGCTTTGCACAATACTTGAAACCTAATAGGTGCTTAATAAGTGCTTACGCCCTCCTCCCTTTACACCATGCATCTTTATTGTTTCTAATACCATTTCATACATTTCTGTGGAAGGGGGTGGGGAGGAGGTGAGAGAAGAGAATAAGAAACATTTGTAGAAAATATATAAGAAGTTAATAGGCAGCTTGAGAAAGTTGATAAGTGACCACAGCTTGGAGTCAGGAAGAATATCCTGATGAATAAATGTCTCAGACATTTACTAGCTATGTGACTCTGGGCAAGTCACTTAACCCTGTTTGCTTCAATTTCCTCATCTGTAAAATGACCAGAAATGGCAAAACACTTTAATGCTTTTACCAAGATAACATTAATAGAGTCACAAATGACTGAACAACATCTTGAGCCCAAGTATAGCATTCTCGGCAGCATGTCATGATGTAGTTCATAGCTCCCTAAATCTGTTATCTTCAAAAAAATGCCCTTCTGACCTTGTAGGAAAGGAATATAGAATGTTTCCCTTTTTCATGCCTCATGTTGAGGACATCTGAAAGTCATTAATTAATATAGAAAATATCATTTGTAAAGTTGTGAGGCAGTTTGCTACATTCAACTCTCATAAGTCAACTTATTTTTTACACTTTATTATTGCCTGAGAACAACTATTTAATCCCCAAAGACTTGGTTAATAGGGGAAATAAACTATTAGTGAAGCTCCTACCATAGCAAGTCCTGTAGAAAGTTTGAATAGAGTGCAAGACATTTGACTTCATAGTTATTAGATCATATTCTCTTTTGCTGAAAACTTTACTAGTGGTAATTTAGTATCATAAGGTAGACAGAGAAAAATGGACCTGAGGGGGAATCTAGGAGACTTCTATATTTTATTGATGAATAAGGGGGCAGCTAGCTGGCACAGTGGATAGAGTGCTGGTCTTTGAATCCAGAGCTTTCTGGATCCAGTGGCTAGATATTATAGATCAAGATGACTGAAGATGGCCCTAGATAAAATAGGAGACTTTAGCCTTTTTAAGCTAAGATCTTTAACAGTTTTAGTTTGACTGAGGCTGTACCACAAAGTCTAATGGATATTAACAAACTGGAAAAGCTCTGAGGATATTTCTGGTGTTGGGTTCTGAATATCAGCCATCTCCAAATAGAGATGTTCACTATCACAGCTTTGAGACACAGCATGCTTTAAAGTAGGGAAGCAAAAGTATCATCCCATCAGCAACAATGGAGGAAGCGCCCACACAGGTGAAATTAGGAATGTTTAAAATACTGAGGTGGCTTGTTTCCAAGAGATTTACCCCCTTATCAAAATAATCACAACTAACATTTACATAGGTCTTTGAAAATTGAAAAGCTCTTTACAAGTACTATTTCAGTTCATCTTCACAACACCTTAGATGGTTAATGTGATTTTTATGCCCTTTTTAAAGATAAGAACACTGAGACAGACAAATGATCATACAGATAATACATCTGAGGCTGGATTTGAATTCAGGGTAATTAATCCTTCTGACTCTAAGTCCTGCACTTTACCACTGCACTATCTAGCTGCCTAACATAAAGTATCGATTCATTTCTACATTAAAATCTCTGGAGCTTGTCTATATTTTATGAATATTATTGAGCTAGCTGTTATATGGAAACTAAATTATTTTTAAAGTAATATAATTAGACAAAAGCTAACTCACTTGAAAAGTTGTGGTTAGATTTTTATTTCTTTCGAAAGATTAAAACTAATTATATTCATAGCTTTTCTAAATTCTTCACATTTTCCTATGTTTATCTAAATTACTTAACATGCGCATGCAATAGTTTGCACAGATTTTTATGCATGAACATAATAAAAAGAGGGTTTTCATCAAGTTGGATATGAGATTCACCAAGTTCATTTCCCTCACTCTTCACCAAGAAAAGCTATTAAGAAAAAGTAAAATATGAAACTGCCTGAATTTTCTTTCTTCTATGACTGACATAATTGAACACTAGATATATGCTACAAGTGCACAATTAAAAGATAACCAGAATTTAACTTTTGCTCAGGTTGCAGTTCACTACACTTCAAAGCATAAAAATATATATACTTTTAAGGGCATCTGAACATAATTATGTCTTTTAAAGAATTTGATTGCATTTTTTTCTTAAAGCAAAAAATCCATTTTTCATTATTGCATTCAAAAGAGTAAACAGTTACAGCACTACTGAAACTGTGGCTTCACATCAGCCTTAGATTTACTAGCAAAAAGAAAGTGTAATATTTGTGATTAACAGATAAGCATTTGATACATTTTCTTTCTTAATACTTTTTAACTGCTGTTTTGTTTTGGTTTTGTTTATTAACAGGAGAAATAGCCTGTCAATCTACATATATATCCTTATCTCCAAAGAATTAGTTAACAAGTATTTCTTCAAATGTGCATTATGTGGCCTACCCTCTATATTATATACTGTAAATCTTTGTCCTGGATTAACTGTGTAATAATAGTAAGGCTCCCACTGAGTGGCACAATAGATAGATATGGAGTCAGGAAGATCTGAGTTCAGTTTCAGCCTCAAATCCATATTAGCGATGTAATCCTGGGCAAGTCACTTAACTGCCTCAGTTTCCTCATCTGTAAAATGAATTAGAGAAGGAAATGACAAACTACTCCATTATCTCTGCCAAGAAAACCCCAAATGAAGTCACAAAGAATTAATCACAACTGAAAAATCACTGAATAACATTCCCAAAGTAGAAGCAAAAGAGCTAGTAGTCCTCTGGGCATTATCAGGAAAATGAATTATGTTAGTCTAGAACTAGCTTTTAACCAATTAGGAAGAAAGAGAAAAGTGAAACATTTTCTTTTTTTTTTTAATAGCCTTTTATTTACAGGTTATATGTATGGGTAACTTTACAGCATTGACAATTGCCAAACCTCTTGTTCCAATTTTTCCCCTCCTTCCCCCTACCCCCTCCCCCAAATGGCAGGATGGCCAGTAGATGTTAAATATATTAAAATATAAATTAGATACACAATAAGTATACATGACCAAACCGTTATTTTGCTGTACAAAAAGAATCAGACTCTGAAATATTGTACAATTAGCCTGTGAAGAAAATCCAAAATGCAGGTAGGCAAAAATATGGGGATTGGGAATTCAATGTAATGGTTCTTAGTCATCTCCCAGAATTCTTTCGCTGGGCTTAGCTGGTTCAGTTCATTACTGCTCCATTGGAACTGATTTGGTTCATCTCATTGTAGAGGATGGCCAGGTCCATCAGAATTGGACATCATATAGTATTGTTGTTGAAGTATATAATGATCTCTTGGCCCTGCTCATTTCACTCAGCATCAGTTCATGTAAGTCTCCCCAGGCCTTTCTGAAATCATCCTGTTGGTCATTTCTTACCGAACAATAATATTCCATTATATTCATATGCCACAATTTATTCAGCCATTCTCCAATTGATGGGCATCCACTCAGTTTCCAGTTTCTGGCCACTACAAAAAGGGCTGCCAAAGTGAAACATTTTCTTGCCCCTTTATTAATCCTTTATGTAATGAACTACCTGTGAGACACTAGATTTAAAAAAAAAAAAAAAAAAGATAAAAAGATGATGAAGAACTCAGGTCTTGTACCATGACTTGTGTCTGGGGCTTCTACACATTTGAAACAAATCCAGATTCAGTAAGCAAACATTCTTGAGACTCTCCTTAAAAGATTTCGGTGGCATCCTATTAATATTAAGGTAAACTGAAACTAGCTTCATTCACATTTTCTCACCTAAAAATATAGCCTCAACTTAGAGGAAATCTTCCATACTACCAGCAATAAACCAAGCCTACTTACCATGTCCAAAAGAAAAAAGTTCTTAGGGAGATATTAAATGACACATTTAAAATCCAAATAACTTCCTTCTCAAATAAAATTTAAATTCTCGTTGTTGTTGAATCACACATGTTTTATTAATTCCTTAATCTTCAATATAGAACAGATACTGACATATATTGACTGTAGGGTCCTGAAAAAAAATCATTTAACTTCTCATTCATTGTCCCACACAACTTCCTAAGTCTTTGGACTTAGTACAGGGCAGGTGCTGGTTTACATTGGGAACTACATAGACTGATAAAATCAGTTTCACCCTCCAAAAATTTTTCAGCATATATCTCTGATATTTTCCATCTTTTAACTTCATTTCCCCTAAACTTCAGTTTAATTCAATTAGACCTGCAATTATCTAAAAAGTTGTTTGAGTCTAAACAGAACTCTCTATTTTCCTTTTGACTCTTAACAAGTATGCAGCTATATACACACACCACAAATAACAGAAATGCAAAAGGATATTTACATAAAATACAAATCAATATAAATAACAAAAAACCATAATGAATAGAAAAATATTCCCATCTCTCCTTTCCCTTAAAAAAATGAAAGTTTTCAACCACCAAAAATGAAAGGTTGAGTCTAGTTCCCCACTAAATTAAGAAAAATGGACATTCTACCTGTGTAAGCAGTAAAAATCCTATTGTCAACTTGCCCATGGAATAGACATTAAAGATTTCTCATTTTGATGCCCCTGTCTCTCACTACTGTGAGTCTTCAGAATTTTTCACCTTCCATTTCTCAACACAAAAAGATAAGAGCATCAATGGACTATTAAAGTAGAACTACATATGAGTATCTATCCATGAAATGAGTGGAGAGATGCCTCACTAGCCTGCAAAGGTTCTTCCATATTAACACCATTTAGCATTAGACAGTATTATTCTGAGAAAGATGTCAATATCTCATCATATTGTAAGAGGTCCCCAACAGAAGACAGAGTCCAAGAATAGCTTCTGGTTTAACAACTATCTCTTCTATCACTTCTTTGATTTGTATCTGTTCAGTTCTTTCCAGGAACTAGTTAGCCTCTCATTTAATGTCCTGAGTGAGGATATCACTGAATTCTCACACAGAACTCTCTATACCATATAGTCCTAAAATGAGAAGCAAATAGGTGACTCAGTGGGTAGAATCTTACGCTGGTATTCAAGAAGCCTCAATTTTCTTTGCTTTTAAGACTTAACTTTCACTATCACAAAGTCATTCAGTCTATTTTATAGACGATGAAACAGGCTCAAAGAAATTTAAAGATTTTCCTAGGGTCACAAAGATAGTAAGGATATTTCTACTCTATAAAAGATTCTTTTTTATTGTAATTATGAAAATGTTTCCTATTTCTAGAACAGATTTATTTCTACTTGTTTTTTGTTATGCCCAATATGACAGTGTTTCTATTTGGACACACGTAAACACTCTGAATGTAACAATTCAGCATATAGATTATATAAACTTTACATGAATTAACATGATAAAACATAATCAAAGGAATTCTGTTAACCAGCCAACAGAAACAAAAATTATAAAGAAATAACTTTTGACAAAGATAATTGCTCAATTATCTCAATTAATAAATACTTATTAAGGGCCCACCATGGTGGGTCTGAAGACTCACAAATACTACTCTTTAATATAAAAATGTTTACATGATGGTATAGTCTCTCCATTCATGGAGCTTTCGATACAGAAAACATCCTGAAGAAATTTGTTTGTAATTTCAGAATAAATGCTCCAAGCATTCTTCAATGGCCAATGAATTTCCTCTAGTTTGAGGTTAAATTTTTAAAACTATAATACTTCCCTCCTCTGAGAAAAACATTATAGAAAGTATTATTAAAGTTAGTCAAAAGTAAGTAATCAAACTAAACTATAAAAATAGGAGACCATATTTAGTTGTTTATAGTCCTCAGAGTATCCCCACCAGAAATTCTATGCTTTTGTTGTTCATTTGCTTTTAAAGAATAACAAGAAAATATTTGTTTTGCAGCCTGTTTCTAATCTTTTCCCTTATCTGTAGATATGGTGTGTTTAATGTTTTAGTAAAGTTTAATGTATATAGTAACTGTGCTCAGTGTCTAAGCAACAGACTAAATACAAAAACTGTGTCTGAATCCTAGGCAAGGAGAATCATTTACCCTCCTATATCATATTTTCCTTATATGTGATAGGATGATAACAATACTAGCCTACTTCACAAAACTGAGGTAATAAAGAATTAATAAAAGTTATCGATCATCTTGTAAATCTTGGTGGCTGCAAAATATTAGGTGCAGGAAGGTACCTTAATGATCATTTATTTTAATTTCATCATTTTAAAGTTAAAGAAAATAGAGATCCAAAGGGGTTGTCACTTAATCCAAAGTCACACAACTAGTCGATGGCAGAATCAAGTCTAGATCCAATCTCCTATTTCTTGGGACTTTTCCAAAACAACATCCTGCATTCCTTTTAAATGACTTAGAAATATTGCATCATGACAGAAAGTCATGATATAAACTGTTCTTAAATATTCATTGACTTCATGTTTTCTTTGAGTAATCCTTTTTTAAATCTAACTTGCATAAATTAGAAAAACGTAGCATAATTTACCTCTCAGACCTGTAGAGGAGGAAGGAATTTGTGACCAAAGAAGAACTAGAGATCATTAGTGATCACAAAATAGAAAATTTTGATTATATCAAGTTAAAAAAGTTTTTGTGCAAACAAAACTAATGCAGACAAGATTAGAAGGGAAGCAATAAACTGGGAAAACATTTTTACAGTCAAAGGTTCTGATAAAGGACTCATTTCCAAAATACATAGAGAATTGACTCTAATTTATAAGAAATCAAGCCATTCTCCAATTGATAAATGGTCAAAGGATATGAACAGACAACTTTCAGATGAAAAGATTTAAACCATTTCTAGTCATATAAAAAAGTGCTCCAAATCATTATTGATCAGAGAAATGCAAATTAAGACAACTCTGAGATACCACAACACACCTCTCAGATTGACTAAAATGACAGGAAAAGATAATGATGAATGTTGGAGGGGATGTGGGAAAACTGATACATTGTTGGTGGATTTGTGAACAAATCCAACCATTCTGGAGAGCAATTTGGAACTATGCTCAAAAAGTTATCAAACTGTGCATACCCTTTGATCCAGCAGTGCTACTACTGGGCTCATATCCCAAAGAGATACTAAAGAAGGGAAAGGGTCCTGTATGTGCCAAAATGTTTGTAGCAGCCCTGTTTGTAGTGGCAAGAAGCTGGAAAAATGAATGGATGCCTATCAATTGGGGAATGGTTGAATAAATTGTGGAATATGAATGTTATGGAATATTATTGTTCTATAAGAAATGACCAGCAGGATGATTTCAGAAAGGCCTGGAGAGACTTACATGAACTGATGCTAAGTGAAATGAGCAGAACCAGGAGATCATTATACACTTCAACAACAATACTATATGATGATCAATTCTAATGCATGTGGCTCTCTTCAGCAATGAGATGATCCAAATCAGTTCCAGTTGTTCAGTAATGAAGAGAATCAGCTATACTCAGCAAAAGAACTATGGGAAATGAGTGTGAATGACAACATAGCACTTCCACTCTTTCTGTTATTGTCTGCTTACATTCTTGTTTTCCTTCTCAGATTATTCTTACCTTCTCTCAAAATCTGATTTTTCTTGTGCAGCAAGATAACTATATAAATCTGTGTGTATATATAGATATATATATATATATGTATATATATACATATATATATATATATCGTATTTAACATATACTTTAACAGATTTAACATGTATTGACTACCTGCCATCTAGGGTAGGGGGTGGAAGGAAGAAGGAGGGAAATTGGAACAGAAGATTTTGCAAGGGTCGAAGTTGAAAAAAATTGCCCATGCATATGTTTTGTAAATAAAAAGCTATAATAATAAAAAAAATTTAAAATCTAACTTGCAAATAATATCAGTAAGGTGGACTACAAGGGAAGAGGAGGAAAAAAGAGAAGAGTTTTGATAAACATACATAATTATGTGTCATATTAGTCCAGAATAAAAACTTTTGCTTGAAAAGGCAAAAAAGCACAGAATAATGGATTTTCTTGGATTTTCCCTGTGATGTCTATATGGAAATCAAATCCATGTCATAAAGTCAGTTGGATTTTCTCAGAATCATATTTGTATAACTGGGCATTGCTTTCCCAAGTAAGAAAGGGTTTACACCACATACCACAGGATCATAGGATACAGAGTTTGAAAAAGATCATAGAGATTATTAGGCTCAGCCTCCTCATTTGGCAGATAAGGAAATGGATAGCCAGATAAAGGAACTAGACCAAAGCCACAAAAGATGATGAATAGCAAAGTCAGGAATTGAGGTGCAGGTAATCCCGTTTCCTAAGAGAGTGAATAACCATGCCACTCTAAAGACAGAGTCATCTAAATGATCAGATGAAGAAATTAAAACTATCTATTATAATCATATAAAAATGCTCTAAATATTTATTAGAGAAATACAAATTAAAACAACTCTGAGGCACTACCCCATATCTATCAGATTAGATAATATGACAGAAAGGAAAATGATAAATATTGGAGGGGATATGGGAAAATTAGAACATTAATGCACTACTAATGGAGTTATAAACTTATTCAACCATTATGGAGATAAATTTGGAACTATGTCCAAATGGCTATGAAACTGTACATACCCTTTAATACAGCAATAACACTATCAGATCTATATCCCAAAAGGGAAAAGGGCCCACATTTAGAAAAATATTTATAGCAGCTCTTTTTGTGGTAACAAAAAATTGGAAATTGAGGGGATGTCCATCACCTGGAGAAAGGCTGAACAAGTTGTGGTATCTGAATGTAGTGGAATACTATTGTTCTATAAGAAATGGCAATTATATGAATTTCAGAAAAACCTGGAAAATGAACTGATGTTGAGTGAAGTGAGCAGAACAAGGAAAAGACCATACACAATAACAGCAGGATTATATGATGATACATTGTGATGAAGTTGGGTCTTCTCAGCAATCCAATGATACAATTTATCCCAAGGGACTTGTCTTAGAAAATACTGACCACATCCAGAGAAAGAACTATAGAGTCTAAATGCATGTATATGTGTATGTAATCTGAATGCAGATTGAAACATAGTATTTTCATTTTTTGTTTACTGTTTATCTCTTTTTCATAGTTTTCTCCCTTATGTTCTGAGTCTTCTTTCACAACATGACCAATGTGGAGGTATGCCTAACATGATTGTACATGTGTGGCCTACATCGTATTGCTTGCTGTCTTGGAGAGAGGGGAAGGAATGAAGGAAGAGAGAGAGAAAAATTTGGAGCTCAGAATCTTATAAAGATAAATGTTGAAAAATTTGTTCATATGTATATGGGAAAAAATACCATTAAGTTAAAAAAAGATAACTATCAAATGACAGAGCTGGGAGAGATATCTAGTTGAAATACCTCATGTTATAAATAAGAAAACAAAGATATAGAGGATTAAAGTGACTTGACCACAGTCGTAAGCTCACATGTACAGAAGAAAAGGATCTCAGAAATCATCTAGTCCAAATATCTTATTTTATAGACTAGTAAATTAGAGATCATATAACTTGTCAAAAAGACTCACATTTAATAAGCATCAGAGATTTAAAAAAAAACTAATTTTTCCACTGTTCTATCAAACACCTATTATATAGTACCATGAGTTTTAACTAATAATTTTGCTGCCCAGAAAAATCAATGCAATTACAATTATTCTTTCCATATCATGACTTTCCCTATCTCAATTTGACATATAAGAAATTAAATGGGAATTTGGGAGAAGTTTTGTGGAGTCACAAATGACACACTCAGAGGCTAGATGACACAGAAAAATACTTAACCCAAATTTTACAATAAAGCACCATAAACACTCATAAAAGAAAAAGAAAAAAATTCAGACTTCTTTTCTGGTATGATGGAAGGGCCAAAAATTGTATGAAAATTTTCCAGATTGAAGGGTACGATGCCACTAACCCCATCTTCAACCCCCATGATATGGAAGAGATAACTATATTATTGTCATATTATTCTTTTAAAGGGCAATTTTTATTTTACTTTTTAAACAATTAATAAGCATTCATTTTCAGTTCTTTCAATTTCCTTCTCCCCTACTAAAAAAAAAATTTGTGTGTATAAAATCTTTTCAATAAACGCATAGCAAAAAAATTGGTCATGTACTAAAATATATATCTCATTCTCCTCCCAAAAGGTTTTATCATTTTTTCTCTATAAGAAGTCTTCATTATTTGCCCTCTGGAATTATGGTTGGTCATTTCATTAATCAAAATTTTTAAAGCTTTTAAAAATTGTTTTTAACAATGTTGTGATTACATGAACTGTCCTTGTTTTATTTACTTCAATTTGTTTGCGTTCATACAAGTCTTCCTAAGTCTCACTTAAACCAACTTTTTCTTATATCACAATGGTATTTCATTATATTCATATACCATAAGTTGTTCAGCCATTCTTTAGTTGATGGATACTCCTTTATTTTGATTGGAATGGCATTAAATAAATAAATTATTTTAGATAGTATTGTTATTTTTATTATGTTGGCTTACCCTTGTCAAGCACAATTAATATTTCTCTAATTATTTAGATCTATCTTTACTACTAAAAAGATTGTTTCTTGGTTATAGTCATATAATTTCTACACATGTCTGGTTAAGTAGACTCCAAAGTATTTTATATACTCTGTAATTAATTTAAATGGAATTTTCCATCTCCCTTTGTTGAGTTGGGTTTTTATTATACATAAAAGCCTATTATTTATGTGGGTTTATTTTACATCATTCAGTTTTTCTGAAGTTATTATTTCAATTCATTTTTAATAAACATCTACAAATAAGTATTTTTTCTTCCTCTTTACCTATATTTATTCTCTTCATTTTTTTTTCTTGTCTTCATGATGTAGCATTATATTTCCAGCATTATACAAATAGTTTTGTCTATTTGGTCACTCTTTTTCAAGTCTTTTCAAGTAGATGTCAATAATACTTAAATTTATAAAAGACAAATTTATTAGAAAGCACTGTTAAATTAATAATGACTTCTTGTCATTGTGTATGTTCTTAAGCTACAGATACATTATCATTGCTGTCATGTAGGATTCTATGAGTTTTTTATATTAAAAAAATCCTAAAACTAGAAAAGATTGAGAAATATAATCAATCCTCAATTGTCATAGGTGTAGCGTGCCTGGAAAAAAATGTGAAATAACCCACAAAATGCAGTGTACAAAATAAAATTGGTATGAAAAACATTTTTTCTTGCTAGTATTTACCTAGAAATCTACCGACAGCCCTTTGTTCTAACATCTAAATAAAAAAATGACTTCAGACTATATTCTTTTTCATAACATATGAAATCTATAATACCACAAATACTATATACAATTGCTGGTGGGGGTGGTGGAGATGGTGAAGAATGCATCAGCTTGAAATAATCTATCACTGATGCTTCTTGCACCATTTGAGATCCTTAATGACATCAGAGTAGAGGAGAATACCTGTGAATATAACTAGTTGTAAAAACAAAAGTGAAAATGTGGTTACTAATAAAATCAAACAAATGCTTGAAAAAACAAAAGTTGATCTTAAGGGTGAGTGTCCTATTCTTTGAATTTAGTGCCTTTTCCGAAAATGCTGTAGTATTTACCAATAGATGAAGTGTTGATTATTGTTTCAGTCATGTCCAATTCTCTGTGACCCCATTTTGGGAGGTATTTGTCATTTCTTTCTCCAGCTTATTTTCCAGATGTGGAACTAAAGCAACAGGGTTAGGAGACATGCCCAGAGTCACACAGCAAATAAGTGTCTGAGGCCAGATTTGAACTCAGGAAGAGTCTTCCTAATGCCAGGGCTGATATTCTATCTATTGTGCTATCTGACTTCCACAAACTGAAGTGTTCTCATGTTGGCAAACCAAATGACCCTTCAAAATTTTCAAAATAAAACTTGTGAAAGTATAAATCAATATCTAATTGAAAGACCAGCTAAATAACTAAAAGGCCTGGAATTATTTTTTTTAATTGAACTGTTGCTTCAATCTTTTGGCAATCTTTTGATTCTTTTGGCAAATAATTTTTAGTAAGTTCCATAAAACCATAAATATAACTGTTTCTTAGAAACGTTGTCCTCTCTGACTCACCAGATTGCCTGTTCCCTACACTCTTGATAATATCATGACATGCATCAATAATAACAACTCAAAACATTCCATTGCCTCTAGAAAGAAAGAAAAAAACTATCAATTGATGGCTTTGTTTATGAGAATGAAGATCAAAGGAGAAAAGCAGAACAAGTAAACTTCAAAGTGTTCTTTGTAAACCAGTGAAGTTTTCTCAAGGACATTGTTTCACACTGATTTAAGTCTTGATTAAAGATATGCCAAACAGTTTGGCAGGGAGCTAGATACCAACTAACCAGAGGTAACTGTGTATATTCTTACATTTACAACTTTTTTAATAAACAAGCTTTTATTGTGCTTTGTTTCACAGCTATTGACCTTTTTTCCTTCTCTATGAAAAACAATTTTCAAATCTATTTTAAAATAAAACTTCTCAAGCTAGGTGGAGTACATAGTAATAGTTTAGACAAGCTTGAACTTCATAACAAAGTTGTGAAGTTCTCTATGTTGTTGTGTACAATGTTCAAGGACCTTGCTTCTAGTGGGGGAAGACAATATATAAAAGAAAACTGAAAAGGAATGGGGGAGATGATTTAAAGGAAGAGAATACAGAGGTACTTAATCCAGCCATGGTAGAAAAAGTCCAGAGTGCAACCTAGAGAGAAATGAGACAAGGTGGAATTAGACTGAGAAACTATAGGTAAAGAAACACTTCTTATCCACTGGTTTCTAAAACCACTTTTTAAGGGGCCAGGAAAACAAAAGCTGAAAAGTCACCAATATCACTTGAAGTTAAGACATCCGGGACTCCAAATTCCCTTCAAACTTAGTTTAAAAAAAAAATGATATGCTGTATGACTACTATTGTGCTGATTTTATACTACTTAATTCAAAGAATCTGGGAATAAACACCATCTAGAATCAGTGAAAATTGTGTTAAAGGGATAAAAAACTCTCTGGTTGTGAGAACTGGAAAACTTAAAAGTAATAACAACTAGTTCTAAGTAGGTGATAGAGTAAATGCTTTTGAGATCCCTTTAGATATAGATGGGGGGAGAGAGGGAGGAAAGAAAGGAAGGACAGAGGGAAGGAGAGGTAGGGGGAAGGAGAAAGGGAGAGAGAGAGAGAGAGGAGAGAGAACTTAGTGTACTCCAGTCATGTTAAGTGCTGGGGATATACAAACAATCAAGCAAGACAGTCCCTGTTTAAGAAAACAATTTAAACAACAAATCATAGAAACAATCGATAATTTCAACCAAGAAAAAGACAATAATGAGAAAACATACTAAAATTTATAGAATGCAGTCAAAGCAGTTCTTAAGAGGAAATTTTTTCTCTAGATGCTTACTTGATTAAATAGAAAAAGAGAAGATTGATGAATTGGCATGCAATGAAAAAGCTAGAAAAAGAATTAATTAACCCCCCCAATTAAATATCAAATTTGAAATTCTGAAAATAAAAGGAGAAATTAATAAACTTGAAAGTAAGAAAACTATTGAACTAATAAAACTGAATTGGTTTTATGAAAAAAAGCAACAACAACAAAAAAGAAAACAGAATTCTAATGCATATAAGAGTAGAAATCTAATATGGAGAGAGTGCAAGGATAACTACTCCAAAGCAATGTAGCAATCTTGAGTGTTGAGGGGGCAATGATGTGAATTGTGGAAGGGTTCTTCCTAAAATGTTGATCCCAGAGGAAGTTATCACTGAGGAGAGGAATGCCCCAGGGTGGAAGCCTCTTAGGGAGGCAGGCAAAAAGTAGATAAGAGTCCAGAAAGTGGGGGGTGGGGGGAAAAGAACTATGCAGTAGATATGCATACTTGATAAGAGAATGAGTTCTCCTGATTTTCAAGCAAAGCCTTCGAGAGCATTGATTTAGGATGTTAAGGAGGAGATGCCTGTTCCGATACATAGACTGCCCTTGAGGTCCCTTCTCAATCTAAGAATTCATAAATCTACTGCACATACCATTTACTTCCTACAATGCAAGAAATTTGCCAAATATAATTTAAAAAACATTGAATGAAAAACTCCAACCTCTAAGGTCAAGGAGGCTATCTTTAAAAGTATTTATAGGCGAGTTAAATTATTAAGTAATTTGATATCTTTTTTTGGCCTTTCCTCCAATATTGCTTTTAATTAGAAATCATTTAACATACATTTTCAAATCCAAGTTGGAGTTTAGCACACAAAATGAAGAGCCATAGAATTTCTTAAGTGTTTTTTACTCTCATCCGGATCATCAGTTAATCAATCAAAACCCATATACTGAGTACTTCATTCCTCTTTAGACTGCACATATTGGAAATACCTTCTTTACCTACAGCTTCTCAGTCTAATTCCAGACAGCCTCGTCTCATTTCTCTCTAGGTCACACTCTGGACTTTTTCTACCATAGATGGATTAAGTACCTCTGCATTCTCTCCCTTTAAATCATCTCCTCCCACTCCTTTTCAATTTTCTTTTATATGTTGTCTTCCCCCATTAGAAGAAAGTTCCTTGAACATTGTACACAGCAACAGCAAGTTTATGTGATCAATTCTGACAGATGTGGCTCTTTTCAACAAGGTGATTCAGGCTAGTTTCAATGTTCTAATGATAAAGAGAGCCATCTGCACCCAGAGAGAGAACTATGGGGAATGAGTGTGGATCACAACATAGTATTTTACTTTATGGTTGTTTGCTTGCATTTTGTTTTCTTTCTCATTTTCCTCCCTTTTGATCTGATTTTTCTTGTGCAGCATGATAATTGTGAAAATATCTATAGAAAAATAGCACATGTTTAACATATATTGGATTACTTGCCTTCTAGAGGAGAAAAAGGAGGGGAAAACTTTGGAATACAAAGTTTTGCAAGGGTGAATGCTGAAAATTATCTATGCATATGTTTTGAAAATAAAAAAAACTTTAATAAAAAAAGTAGTAAACTCCTTGAAGTCAAAAACTGTCTCTCTTTTTATTTATATTTGTATAACCAGCTCCTACCACTATGCCTGTAAGTATCTATAGGGTGTGCTTATTACACAATAGCATTCTATTATAGTCATATATCACAACTTTTATAGTCAATCCCCAATTTATGGGCATCCTCTCAATTTCCAATTCTTTACCACAATAAAAAAGAGCTACTATAAATATTTTTATACATATGTGTCCTTTTCCCTTTTTAATTATCTCTTTGGCATTCTGATATAGTAGTGACTGAATCAAAGGATATGCACTATTTTATTGTCTTTGGGGCATAGTTTCAGATTGCTCTCCAGAATGGTTGGATTATTTCACAATTCCACAAACAAAGCATTAGTGTCCCAATTTTCCCATATCCCCTTTCTCATTGTCCTTTTCTGCCATGTAAGCCAATCTGATAGGTGTGAGATGATACCTTAGAGTTATTTTAATTTGTATTTCTTTAATCAATAGTGATTCAGAGTATTTTTTTCATACAAATGTGGATAGCTTTGATTTCTACATCTGAAAACTGTCAGTTCATATCATTTGACTATTTATCAATTAGGAAATTGACTTGTATTAACTACAAATTTGACTTCATTATCTACATATTTAAGAAATAAGGCCTTTAGCAGACACTAAAAAAATTTTCCAGATTTCTGCTTTCCTTCTAATCTTGTTTCTATTGGTTTTCTTTGTGCAAATTTAATTTAATATAATCAAAATTAATCAATTTACATCTTATGTTCTCTACCTCTTCTTTGGTCCTAAACCCTTCCTTTCTCCATAGATCTGACAGGTAAATAATTTCACACTCCACTAATTTGCTTATGTTATCTTCCTTTATGTCTAAAACATGTACCCATTTTGACCTTATCTTGATATACAGCATGAGCTGTTGGTTTATACTAGTTTCTACCATATTGTTTCTAGTTTTCTCAGCACTTTTTGTCAAGTAGTGAATTCTTATTTCAAAAGCTTGGATCTTTGGGTATATGAACACTACATGACTATGGCCATGTATTACTATGTATTGTGTACCTAATCTATTCCATTGATCCACTACTCAGTTTTATAGACTGTACCAGATTTGTTTTGACAATTACTGGAACTCTGGGAATTCTAAGAGATGGAAGTAAGGGGGTACATTCCAAGCATAAGGAACAGCCTGTGCAAAGGAACAGATAAGAGATAGAATACTATGTGTGAGAATCTCCAAGAAAGCCAGGTCAGCTGAAACATAAAATGTGAAGGGGGATAATGCATAATTAGCCAAGAAAGATGAACTTGAACTAGGTTGTGAACGTCTCTAAATGTGATACAGAAGCATTTATATTTAATCCTAGAAGCAATAAGTTAGAGCTTATTAAGCAGGGAGAAATATTATCTATGCTTAAGGAATATCATTTTGGCAGCTATGTGGAAGATATAATGAAGAGGAGAGAGACATAGGTACCTTCCCATAAAGTTTCCTCGTACTCAGTCAGTTCTCTTCCCCCACATCTACTGTCAGTCCAGTGTTTACCTCTAATATTCCCAGGAAGACAGTATTGTGAGATACTGCCAAGATACCAAGTCCAGTTTTGGCTCACATCTAACAAAATCCATGATGCTAAACAACATGTCTGCATTTCCAAGAACAACAAGAAACTTATATTTCCTCTTTTCTATTCCTCTCTCCACTATAAATCTAAGAGAATAGATTACCTCATAGGTCAATTAAATAAATTCATGCTTGCCTTTTGGTATGAGCTAACTCTATTCTTACCTATATTGCCCAAAGAGATAGACAATATTAGTTAGAACACATTTAGTGATGGGCTTATACTGTACTTTCTAATTAGCAGATAACAGAACTTGTCTTTTTTTTTTCAATTCAGTAGAGAGGCACAATGAATAGATACATGGATTATGTTTAAGTAATTTGAAATCTCCTAAGAGATCTACTTATCTACTTATCAATGGAAAGACCATCACAAGCTCTAAAAGATATTTTTCTTAAACCATTGCCAACACCAAATGACAGAACCACATAACAAATTCTTTACTGTTTATCTCTCTTTCTTACTATGGAACATGGTTCTTTATCCAAGTGGAAATTAAAAATGAATACATAGCCTGAGATTTTTCAGACTGCTGCCAAATCAGGGACAAATGACTGAGTAGTAAATATAGACTCTCAGACCCCAGGATTGGATCTAGGGTATATATGTCCTCTGACCCCCAGTGAGGATAGGGAACATTAGAAACTTTAACAACACAATCAACTTGAGAGATTAAAATGACAACCAGAGACATTATGGTGGCAATGTTATAAACATTAAAAGGAGGTCTTCTTCTGTTACACTCTATAACTCATTATTTGATTAAAAAAAAAACCTGCTAGGGAAACTGGAAAACAATATGGTAGAAAATAAGTATAAACCAACATCTCAACCCTGTGAACCAAGAGGATAACATAACCAAATTATATTACATCCACTTCTAGATTGCTCTAAGGCAACTTGGAATTCCACTGAATACAGAAAACATTAGCAGAAAATATATGTTCTGTACTGTCCTGTTGACTGACTCCTTGTCTTCTAGGCATTATGTCTAATCCTTTCTTTCCATTATATTCACCTGTGTCTATAGTTAGGAATACTAATCCACAGCAGTATTGCTGTGTAAGTGTTAAGAAGTCTTTATTTTTCCTTTGAAGACTTCATTTACTTGTATATTCTTAGCAGCTGAGAAAGATAGGACACCATAGTGGATGGAGGACCACAGCTTGAATTCGGAAAGATCTAAGTTCAAATCCTGTTTCTGGTGTTAGCTTTGTAGACAAAGATCAGTTTGACTTCCTAGATGTTTGACCTTAGACAAGCCACTTAATCTCAGTTTGCCTATAGATTGGTAATCCACTGGAGAGAGAAATGACAAACTATTACAATATCTCTGCTAAGAAAACTTCATGGATAGAAGTCTACTGGGTCACAGCAAGTCTGACCTAATTGAACAATTAAACAACAACAATATTCCAGGCACTGTGCTGAGCACTGGAGATTCAAATACAATGAATAAAAAAATCTCTACTTGAGAGGACCTATATGTTTTTATACCTTTAAACTGACTTCATTTAAATAATTCTATGTTACAAGCGATAGTTTGATAAATACAGAGGTTAGAGTTATATTTAAAAATTAAAATAATAAGAAAATAAATAATTTCAAGGCAATTTTAAATAAAAAAATTAATTTGAAGACTTATGGTACATGCAGTTCCAGAAACCTATATTTCCCATTTTTCCTCAGCACCTGATTTTAGTCTGATCCCATGGAAGTTCTTCCAAGTAACCCAGCATCACCCCCAAGAGCTGTCTAGGAAACACATAATTTCCTATAATCAAAGTTTCTGGGTTCTTCTCACATCTCCAACACAAAGCACTTTGAAGGAGATACTGTGGTTCTACAACTATAGAAAATGTTTTGGCACTAACTGCAAAAAAGACAAGAATCTGCCAAGTCCAAAAAAAATTGGTAATGAGTCAATTAAGCAATCACAACCTAAAAATTCTTCTGAGTTCTAAGAATCTTGACAATCACTAGCCACATCTTTGTGTTTTTCATTTCTAGCCCTGTCTTTCCTTTTTAACAGTGTTTTCAATATACACTGACAGATTCCTTGTTCTCAGCGATCTTTATAATGTAACAATTCAATCCAACAAATATTGGATACCTGCTAAAGCACTGATCTCAGAGAACTGATAGTCTAATAGGAAAATAAAAGGTGAACACAAATAACTTCAATTCAAAGTTTAATTGGGAAGGGACCAATTAGAGATAATTAGAGAGGGGAAAAAGAGATTTTAATTCTGGATGGAGGAATGAGGGAAGGAGAATGACAAGAGAATCCTGTAGTTATAAATGTGAGCTAAAATAGACTTTATATTATAGGAGGGTTTTTGTCATCTTTATGTCACTGACACAACATAAATATATCCCCATCTCACACCAAAGTTCTTGGTCTTAGTCTCTTAATTTGGCAGTAATGAAATTTGGTAGAGCAAACTTTGAAGTTTAACATCTTTTAAAATTTATTCCCATGTCTCTTTGACTTGCTGTTTTATGATAATCTTGACATGTCAGTCCTAATTGTATCATTTGAACTAAATTTCAGTTGAAACAGCTGGTCAAGCTATTTTCAGAAGAAAAAGGAATCAGTGATGCTTCAGTCTCCCAAACAAGCTGGTATTTCAACTTCACCTTTCAGTGTCATTTGATACTGCAGTGTGGCATCTGTCACTTATCTGGCATCTAATAAGGAATACATGTAAGCATTATAAAATTAAGTTTTTGATAATTTTAGAGGAGAAACTAGAATATAATTTAGTGTTATTAGCAATATGGCAGATACAATCCATTTCCAAAATAAATTAATAGTACATGTAGAATTTGTCTAGATTTTTTAATGATAAAATGTCTAATGTTATTCTTGTCAACAAATCAAGTCAATAAACATTTATTATGCACCAGAAAGATAGTTCATACTCTCAAAAATCTTACATTCCAATAGAAAAAATAACACATAAAGGGAAGATATGGGTTTTAGGAGGAGACATAAGAGAAGTTACACTCATAGGGTCATAGTGAAGAAAATTCAGTCAGGAGTACACACAAAAAAAATGTCAAAATGTGGATTAGAAGGTCAATTAAACTGATTCAAATTGACTGAACGACTAAACTCCAAAAGTAGCCACCAGTGAATCATTATCAATTTTTTTTTTTTCCGCAGAAGCAACTGGGGGTAAGTGACTTGCCCAAGTTCACACAGGTAAGAAGTGTTGAGTGTCTGAGGCTAGATTTGAACTCAGTCCTCCGGACTTCAGGGTTGGTGCATGATCCACTGTGCCACCTAGCTTCCCCTCATTATCAAATTAGAAGGAATTTCTCCACTGAACAACTTCTGGGTATTTATCTTAGGTTGTTGAATATTTCTATAAATGACTTAGAAAAAGGTATTAATGGTGTACTGATCTAATCTGCAGCTGATACAAAGCTGGAGAAATAGCTAATGCACTGAATGACAAGAGTCAGGATCCAAAAAGAATTTGACATCCTAGAATCTCAGCTGAGATTCTAATAAAATGAAATTAAATAAGAATAAATTTAAAATCTTACAGCTGTTGATTTCACATATTGATTTCACAAGTACAATTACAAGAAAGGCATGATGAGGCAGCAGTTTTTCTGGACATAGTTGGCAGTTTTTAGAGGAGTGAAACCTCAGGAGAAGCATGAAATGGAAGCCAAAAAAGCTCATGAAATCCTGGGCTGCAAGAGTCAAGGACTCCAATAATAAGAAGGTAACAATCACAGTCTTTTTCCTTAGTGAAACTACACCTGGAGAATTGTGTAAAGTTCTGGGCACCACAGTTTGGGAATGGCAGAACAATAACAATCTAAGAGAAAGGCCACCAGTCGAAGTAAGAGAAAGACCACCAATGGAAGACCTCAAGTCCAGACCAATATGAGGATAAATGAAAGGAGCTTGGCTTGTTTAAACTCAAAAAAGAAAACTCAAAGGGAATAGAAGAGTTGTGTTCAAAGTATTTAAATAATTGTAATTTGAAAGAGTGAGAAGACTTTCTCTGCTTATCTCAATGGATAGAACCCAACATAGTGGATATATAAATTTGCTGAATGATAAATTTAGCCCTGATGTCCAGAAGGAAAAACCTTCTAACAGCTAGAGCTACCTAAAAGTGAAATGGTCTCCATCAAGGAAGTAATGGACCTCTTTTCATTGGAAATCCTCAAGTAGTATTGAATGTACTTCCCCTTATATATCTTGCAGTGGGGATTCATTTAGGGGTAGAGGTTTGATTAAATAGCTATTGAAATTGTGATTTTTTTGAGTTTGCAAATTACAGAAACTAGAGGTATGGTTACCAACTAGAGTAGTTCTCTACTCTGCTTTTATATAAGAAATAATATCAGTAAAATTAATGAATGAAGGTGAGGAAAGAAGGAAGAGAGACTTAAGCAGTAGGATAACATCAAAGACTCTATAGCTCTAACAGTTACATCCTGCCATAGGTTAAAGCATTACAACTTTGTAATCACAGGGTCAGTCTTGGTTATCATTATCACTTTACAAAATATAATAGCACTGATGCTCTTCTGATTGCTGTTTTAACTTTTCCCATATATTCAGGGTTGCTAGATATGAACTGTGGAGTTCACAAGTGGCAGAACTCTTAAAATCAGAAAACTAAATTTACAAATATGTGAACTCACATATAAATCACACTTGAAAATGTATTCCAAAGACTAAGATGACCACATGATTAAAGTCAAAGCTATTGATTCCTTTATGTGAACACTTGCAGAACTTTTGCACTTGAAGTTTAAAGATACATCTAACCAAGGGCAGAAAATAACAAGAAATGTCCAGAACTTTTATCACCAAGTTTCAAACCACCAAGTCAACAAACATTTATTGTCTACAATGAGTCAGGCACTGTGCATCAAAGAAAGGCAAAAATCACAATTTCTTGATTCCACAGAGAAATATCTACCACTCAAAAGAACCATGACTGTGGAGTGTTTTAAATATCTTGCAAATGGAGTCAACAAAGTGAAACTCTTCTAATTGATGGCTCTGAACCAAAACTATATATGTGTATTGTAAGTGTGTATATTTACAAGTATATACACGCATACGTATGTATATAAATGTATATATATGTGTACATTCATGTGTTTATGTCTGTATTTATGTGTGTGTATATACATACACACATTGTGTGTGAGGAAAGAAAAACAGAGACAGAAAGAGAGCCATAGAGAAACCATGAAAATCACACACTCTACCCATTTCAGGAAGTGTATCCAAAACAGAGTGCAGTTAAGCTAATGGCAATAATATGGAAATGTGGGAGTTAACTAGTCAGCCAACTAAAGTCAGGTTAACAAGTCTACTGACCACCAAAGTCTACTTTCTGACCACCATAGTCTCCCTCTTAACTCCTGACTACCCATAATTTAGGTGGCCAGAGTCACTAATGTCAACTTCACAGCATAACTTCAACCTTCTTATCTTTACAGCAAGCTGAAGGAACTTCCACCAAAATGGTAACAAAAGGCCTTTATAGTCTCTCGTCTGTCTCTGTTTCTAGCCTATCCACAAGGCTAAGACCTCTGCTATATCCAACCCATCCAGCTGACCGAGGTTCCTAAAACTATTTACCCTTCTTTCCTGTCTCCTTAAACACAGCAAAATGAACATAATTTGATCTTTTCTTCATGACAGGATAATTATTGAAGTGTAGTAAGTGATATTTATATACTACTTTACAATTACAAAGTGCTTTCCATATATTATCTTATTTGATCTTTACCACAACTAAGGAGGAAAGGAATTAGAATATTGTTATTCTTATTTGAATAGGCATGGATGAGTTGTGACCTGCATAGAGAGTATGTGCATTCAACCTTCTCAGTGAAATCACAGGTCCATTGTGATAATTGAGTAGAAGGAAACTAAGACTCAAGAGACATTGTGACTTACCTAGGATTCCACAGCTAATAAGTGACAGAGATGGGATTCTACGTCCAGTGACCTTCCTGGCCCTGCCACATATGCTCTTCTCCCAGCTTAAAATCCTCCCCAAAAAACTGATGGGACGGAGAGAAAGAAGATGGGGGCAGAGAAGAGGAGGAGATTATCAAGGGAAGCATTGGCTGGCTTAAAGTTCTTCCAGGTAACTTTTTTTAATCAATCAATAAGCAATTTATAAAATATTTATTATGTGTCAGGCACTGTGCAAAAGATTGGGAACATAATTCAAGCAGAAAGATATTCCCTATCATTCAATTCATGTAAAAGGTTTAGGGGAAGAAAGGGAGTGAGGGAGAAGAGAGAGAGAGAAAAAAGAGACAGAGAGAGAGCAAAGGATGAAGCAACTGAACATGTATGGTAGAAGTCTAGAGTGCAGCCTAGAGAAAAATGAGATATGGTTGGGTGGGTGACTAGATGGAGATTCTGGGAAGAATTCCAATTGTGAGGAGAAAGGGAATGAGGTGAGCATTTATATAGCACCTACTATGTGCTAGACATTGTAGTAAGCATTTTTTTTTGATCCTCACAATTCCTGAAGGTAGGTTCTTTTTATTGCATTCATTTTACAGTTGAGGAAACCAAGGCAAACACAGTCTAAGTGATATGCCCAGGATTACACAGCTAGTAAGGATGAAGTTAGATGGGAAATCAGGTCTTCCTGATTCCAGGCCCAGAACTTTGTCTACTGTACCACCAGTATAGAATGAATTTCCAGGATGAAGAGCTTTCTGGGATATGATGGAGAAGTGCTGCATACTGAAGAGTAAAATTTTTCCAAGATTTGTTGATAAATCTAGATCCATGTGTTAGAGATGAAACCAATTTATCAAAAGAATAAATTTAGGGGCAGCTAGATGGTGCAGTGGATAGAGCACCAGCCCTGAAGTCAGGAGGACCTGAGCTCAAATCTGGCCTTAGACACTTACCACTTTCTAGCTGTGTGACCCTGGGCAAATCACTTAACCCAATTGCCTCAGAAAAAAAAAATTTAAAACAATACAATGGCCTGAATTTGATATGAAGTAAACTTTAAAAGAACATAAAATAAATACAGAGCTAGACAAAAATTATTTTAATTTTTCCTTAGTAGTATAAAAAAATTATCAGTTCACATGAGTAAGCATGAACTAGGTTTATATGGTTTTCAACAACATTCTTGAAAGTTACACAAGATAGGGACCAGATGGAAAAATGCTACTGACTTCACCATTTTGTCAAAAGTATGTGAAAAATATTTCAGTCTTAACAGAGATTCTTTTAAAAGTAGCTAACAGTTGATAATACTCACAAACTTGCAGCCCACTTGCAGACAACTCCGAAATACCACCAGAATCAGATTAAAAGATAATTGGGAATTAGATAAAACATAGTAATCAAAAGAAATAAAAAACACAATATAACAATATATTGATAATTTATGGTTTTCTAAGTAAACATATAGCCTGGAAGTTTCTATTTGAGTTTGACACAATTGCTCTACAAAATAAAAATAACACCATGAAAGGAATTTGTCTATATAATGTAAAGAAAACCCCATGGCTACCTCCAAAGACAAACGGAAGAAAGGAATAGTCTCTGCCTGGTACAATCCCAACCACATTTCTAAAAGATCATGGCAGCAGGGATGATGGTATCAAATCAATTATAACTACTTTGCAAAGTATATAAGAAAAATGGCATGATTCCTACCAACATGAAAATAAAGCTTTTCCCCACTCTTTTCCCCACCAATCTTAGATTGCATCTAAAAGTAAAAGTGGCAAAGCATAGATAGCATTTCTTTCATTCTTTTTTCCCAAAGTCCTCTTCTCTGATCTAGGACTGGGGAAGTTCAACAAAGATCAAATGTACTGTATTTGTTAATGGTTCTTAAATTATTTCAGGTAGTTCTACCATTCTATTAATATGTATTATTGATCCTACCACAATTTCCTTGATATTTAAAAAGGTGTCTTTTACGTACTTCACATGAGAATAATAAAATCACTATCTCTTAAGGGATTATCAGAGGAAATACCAAAGCAACACAATAAAAAGACCATACAAAAAGTAAATATAATTGGGAATATTTTATACTAATTAAAAGCTAAATTCATCTTGTGTAAATTATGAGGCAGCAGGTAGCCCAAATTATTTTAAGAAAGGAATCTAAAACTGCCTTCATTTCACTTATATAGGGAATACTTTTCAACAAAACAAACATTGAAGATAGTTAACCATAGATTTTATCCAAGAAAATGTTATGGCAAACTTCAGCAGTAATACTCATTTGTGCTCAGCTCAATCTTTTTAGTATTTAGCATTTATTTACTATATTTAGCAGCAGCATCATTGAATTTAAATTATTGAAATAGCTATTTTGGTCACCTGCTAACTGATTAGTCTAGGTCCTTTGTTTCTTTTATTTTGATATGTGATATTTGTATTTTGTTAGTCATGTAGATTTGTGTTTATAAAAGTCATTATTGTTTCTGAAAATATTCACCGATTACCACCCACAATGTACAATTCTCTATTTAAATTTCTCTCAAGAAGATGGCATCAATTGATTTATTTTAATTGAGTACTTAACATGGCCAGGCACTCAGAACGATATTAAAAAAAAAAAAAAGCTTTTATCTTCAAGAATCATAATTGAGAAAACCAAGTTACCACACTTGAAACCATTAAACAAGTCCTAAACTGTCATGACAAAACAGCACTACAGAGAATAGTAAGATCAATTTGGCCTTGACTATAGAAGGTTTTATGGAAGAATTGAGAAATTAGCTGCATCTTGATGGAAATAGGAAGATGGGAAGGAACATTTCAAATGGTATGTGTGAAGAACTATTCTTGACAAAGGAGAGGGTGCCCAATGGAAAACCAGCTTAAAGTGGAAAGTTAGTTGGATAGCAGTAGAAAATAACATACAATGGAATTAGATAATAGAGAATTAGATAATAGAGAACTTTGAAAAAAAAATATGGGTTTGGACTTGATGTACTAATTACTGGAGAGCCAATTGTATGTTTTTCAACAATGAAATAATATGATGACAACATTCTTTTTTGGAAAATTAACATACTCAAGGAAAACAGGATTGAAAGGAGGAAGAAAAATGAGAAGATATGTAAGTGATGTGTTCCATTTAAAGAGAAGCGTCAACAGTACAGTTCATATTAAATTAACTGAAGAGAGATAAAATATTCAGATATTTTAAAAGTAGGTAGGCTGTTTTCGATGAAATTGCTCCCTCAGTGAGAAGCATTTGACTAACAACAACAACAACAACAACAAAGAAGTTCCTTTCTTCCTCTGAAAAACTGGTTAATAGGGTTTGAATGTACTTTTCAGTGCAAAACACTGAAATGAGCACCAAGAAATCTGAATTTTTTTTTCATCCTGAACCACCTGACCTTGAGCAAATCACTTAATTTTGCTAAGCCTGATGTTCTTCAGTTATGAAACGTGTGCTGCTTATTACCTTGAAACTAGCATTGATTGAACACCAAAGTGCAGATCATCATAAAGAGTATAAACTTAGAGGGCTCCTATCTAGGGGATTTCAAGATCTTCTATTAATTAAAGTGACTTAATGTAAAGTGGCTCAGATAAAATTGCAATTAGTATCAAGGTCTCATATAATCTGGATTATAAACCCCGAACATTGGGCTTGCACAAGCAGAATTTCAACTTCTTTCCATAGACAGAAATTGCTAATATTTTTATGGCTTTTGGATGCTATTCATTTACATAGGAAGTCTCATTATAACATGCATCTTAAACATCCCAATAAAATTAAAATGGTACTTAATAGACAAAGAAATTCTATACTTTAATGAGAAAGAGAAAAAGGAGAGATAGACAGAGATAGACACAGAGTCAAAGAGAGACAGATACAGAGACAGAGAAAAGACTGAGGAACGAGGGAAGAATCAAGAAAGATTTGTTATATTCATTCCTTGAAGCCTCTATTGCCAATATATACCAATGTGAAATACCACCAGAACTGAATGTAGATCACAACACAGTATTTTCATCTTTTCTGTTGCTGTTGTTGTTTATTTTTCTCTCTCATTTTTCCCTTTTGATCTGATTTTTCTTGCACAGCATGATATATGTGGAAATATGTTTAGAAGAATTGCACATGTTTAATCTACATTGTATTACTTGCTGTCTAGAGGAGGAAGGAGGGAGGGAGAAAAATTTGGAACACAAAGTTTTACAAGGGTGAATGCTGAAAACTAACTTTGTATATATTTTGAAAAATAAAAAGCTATTATTATAATAAAAAAAGATATAGTGGGAAATGTGCAAATAAATACTGAAATGTGAAAAAAATAAGATTTTAAAAATAAATAAATGAATGAATGAAGGGATAGGGGAGAAGAGAAATACCACCAGAGACCAGGGAAAGAGAAAATCTCCATTACTATCCAACTTAACTTTCCACTTTAAGTCTGTTTTCCATTGGGCGTCCTCTCCTTTATCAAGGCTGGCCCTTCACACATTCCATCTGAAATGCTCCTCCCCATCTTCCCATCCCCATCAAAATGCAGCTAATATTTCAACTCCTCTATGAAACCTCCTATAGTCTAGGCCAAGATGACCAACTTCTCTTTCTTTTTCCAATCACCGCTACCACCTTTAGTGAACCATTATCAAAGCAGTACTAATAAAACAACATTAGTTGCCTCCACAGGAGGTGTGCTAAATTTATAAAAGAGTTACTAGACATCATATAGAATATTGGCCCTGGTGCAAGGATTAGAAATGGGATATGCGGCTGTATGGAAATATATATATATATCATATCTATACTCAGAATACAGTTAGAGGGAAAGGAGGAGAAAAGGGAAAAATTATTAAAGCACCTACTATGTGCCAAGCATGATACTAAGGATTTTATTAAAATTACTCTACATGATCATTAAAATAACCCTAGGAGAAAGATGATAATATCATTACCATTTTGCAATAGATGAAACTGAAGCAAACAGCAAGCGACTCACCCAGCATCATATCATATAACTACTAAGACAATGAGGTCCCATTTTAAAACAAGTATTCCTGGCTTCAGGTCCAGATTCTACTGTGCTACCTAGCGTCTTAGTCAACATTATTATTCATATACAAATAGAATATTTTTTTGTTTTTTAAATATAGTGATACAACATGACTTTATGGAAATGTTTTACAAAACTTCAACATGTATCTTCTCAATGGAGGGAGAAGAAAGGAAAGAATTTGGAGCTCAAAGTTTTTAAAACTAACATTAAAAATTATTTTATAGGTAACTGAGGAAAAATAAAATATCAAATAATGACAAATAAATAAATATAGTGTTATAAAATGTTCAGTGATTCAGAGATACTCTCCAAATCTTTCCATAATTTTTAAATGATTAAGCAAAGTATCACTATATTATCTCATAAAGTTAAATGATGACCGGATCAGAATGATCATGAAACTCAGAAACTTCAATATGAGAAAGTTTCTAGAATAAGTAACTATTCTAACAATTTCTCTCACTTGAATACCTTGAAAAAATTTTTAAAGAAATTAATAGAAATAAACCCATTAATGGAGCATAGTAGCCTGTAAAAACAGATAGCAATTTCATAATACCTGATGGCACACAGCTCCTTAAAACACAAAGAAAAAAACATCCAAAATAGACCAAAATAATTAGTGCAAAATAAATTGCTAGCTGATATGTATTTTGCCAAAGGGTAAAAGGGTAAAAAAAAGATATCTATTCCATTTATAATGCAATAAATCCTATTTCAATTATATCTGAGACATTCTTTATGCTTCTTGCTAGTGATCTGAAATTACATCAAAATAAACTGGGGCGGATAAACAGAACAAATTCAATGATAACACATTTTAACACATGCCTTTAGTCACCTAAAGGCAAAACAATGTACCATAGGTTCCAAAATCATTAAATATTAAGCTAATAATTCCTTGAAGATAGGGAAGTTTGCTTTCATTTTTGCATCCTCCATGCTTAGCACAATTCCTGACATATAATAGATGCTAAATAAATGCTTGTTTGATTTATAATTTATTTCCAAAACAATTTATACTTTACTTTATATTTTCTTAGTACAGTTTGTGAATTATGTATGTGCTATTATGCTCGTTTTAGTAGATGAGTCACATAAGAGTTTTGGAGTAATAAATGACATGTCCACACTAGGGTCACAGAATTAGTGTCCCAGGTGGGGTTAACCTGTGATCTTTACTTTAAGTCGATCATTTTTTCTATCATACCACAACACATTTTTACTACTATACTACTATCATGCTACCAATCATATATGATCTTGAAAAAAATTAATTTATGGCTGATACAATAAATGGTGCAGTAAAAGAGTGCTGGGTCTATAGTCAGAAGGACTCTTCTTCCTGAATTCAAATCTGGATTTAAATACTTACTAGCTTAAGATAGTGTGTGACTTACTAGCTTAGATACTGTGTGACTTCTAGCAAATCACTTAACTCTTTTTGCCTCAGATGTATCTCATTTGTAAAATGAGTTGAGAAAGAAATGGCAAACTACCTCAATATCTTTGCCAAGAAAAACCCAATGGCATCATGAAGAGTTAGACAAGACTGAATGAGTCAACAATAACAACATAGTAAATATGTAGAACTTCTTAGGGCTCTGAGTGAGGAGACTTGCTTAGGGTCACACAGTCAACATATGGTATATACAAGACTTTGACTCCATCTTCATGACTCTATGACTGTGTCTGCTCATTAAATCATACTGCTGCTTAACTCCTATAAAGTTCAAAGAAAGTGAAGATAGTGTTAGGAGCTCTATACACCAATGAGATTAAGTACCAAATAAATGTAATAGTTACCACAGACATTTTAGATGCCTTTAATTTGAATAGCACAAATATCATTGCCTAATGGAGAAAGCATTCATCCAGAAATATTCATCTATTGAGCCTCTCATCACAGCATCTTGCAGATGACATCACATTTCTAAACCCCTGTATCTTCAATCGATAAAATGTGAAGCATTCAACAAAGTGTCAAATAACCAACAAGCTAATTCTAAAAAGAACAAGGGTGAAGGATGTCAGGAAGGAATTGTAAGATAGGTAAAGAAGATGGACTGATCCTATAGAAAGATTAAGGAAAAGCAAATGGACAGTTGGAGTGCTCCAATAGTACATTTGATGTCAGAAGCAATCAAGTTATGTCTCTAACATGTCAGGTGAAACCCTTAAGATGAATTTTAGGGAGAATATGGAGAGTTCCAAAAGATAAGCAGATATGGATGGGTTGAGTTGCATTACTGGTGGGAATTCCCAAATCAATGAGATCACAGATCTGTTTGAATATTTGAGCCAACTCTCCAAGGAAAAAACTTCATCAAAATAGATAAGCATCTTCTCAGCAACTTCTAGTCTCAGAAAGGTGGCTGGAGCATTAAGTGACTAAGCAAGTGACTTGCCTAGGATCTCACAATAACTTCATGCCAAAGAAAGAAATCAAATGCAAGTCTTGATTTTAAAACTAGTGATTCCAAAACTATACCAGATTGCTTCTCAATAGTACTATTAACTGAAGAATAGCAATAGCTCATATTCAGAAAGCATTTATTAATCCCTTACTATACACATTATAGATGTATGTGTGAAATTTATAGATTAAAATGAAAACATTCTCCTTAAATTCTGATGTTTCACTTTATTGTCTATACAACATTTTCCCCACTGTGAGATAGTTTACATTGCCTATCAATAAACTCAGTATATAGCACATTTGTCATTAGCACTAATTATTATACCTAATTTCTAGAGATGACTCAGTTTGGAGAGTTTAAGGGGCTTCCTCATGACCTACGTGTACCCAAGCCAGAACTTAAAACCAAGTTCAGGGTTCTTTCCATAACTCTAGGCTACCTGAGTGCAATCTCTAGTAAGTTTCATCCAGAACAGCTTGTAAAGACTCAGGGCAAAGTAGCTGCTTGGAAAGAGCTCAAAACGAATGATAATTCCAGAGGAAATGTCTAAATCTCCTTTTCCTGTTCAACCACTTACACTTATAATAAATCTTTCCACTCACCTTTAACCATCCCTGCCTCTTTAGCATTCAGCAAGAAGGAAACTAATACTGTCAAATGTTTGAGCAATGATTATTCCAACTAACTTCTCAAGTGGTTTTATTTTGTTTTGGAGCTAATTCTTACAATTGTAAATTTCATGAGAGACACAATTGTGTCTTCTAGCTTTTCATCACATTTTAAACTTTGGAAATACTCTCTCTGGATCAGTAAACTCAGCATGCAACACATCTGTCATTAGCACTGACCTGAATTACTAAACAATCAGAAAATTAAATGTCACTTTGGGGATGGGGAGGAAAGGAAGAGAATAATCCAAACAGAAATTTGTCTTATTTAAAACTATTAGTACCATTAAAATGGAGTGTCATTATTTCTGGATGTTCCTTACCTATTATCAAGCTGTCAGTCAATAAGTGCTTATTAAGTGCCTACTAGATGCCAGACATTGTGATAAGGAATAATGATACAAAGAAAGAGGGAGGGAGAAGCAGTACCTACTCTCAACAAGGTCACAATCTAATTAGAGTGACATTATGTAAACAACTACATATAAACAAAATATATACAGGGCAAATTGAAGATAATCTGGGAAGAAAGTAGTATAAATCTTATAGAAGATATGATTTTATTTGGAATCTGAAGGTGACCAGAGAAGCCAGAAGATAAAGATGAAGAGTATTCCAAACACTGGTAAACAGGCAGCAATTTTTACTCCAAAAGCAAGCTGCATTTGGAATATTTCTCCAGTTATAAATCGCACCTAAAGGCAGGCACAACCAGAAATTTTAATTGTTTTGCAAAATCTATCCCACATTTATTATCATCTCATATTTATATAACTCTTGACATTTATAAAGTTCTTTATAAGAATAATTAGCTTTCTGGGAGATTAATCCAAACTATCAGATCTGGAGGTTAGGATGTTCAAGGTCAAAAGTACTCACTAAATACTAAATACTAAAGAAGTCAGCAATGTGTACTTATTTAAATTACAGAACTTACTTCCTGTTTGACTCTGTGACACTTAACTTTGGAAGAAATACAGTCACTGGAGATTATGATTAGAAACCCTCCTCAAAAGCCACACTGATGGTAGTATGGCTTCAAGCCAAAAGATCCTCCAAATGTACATCTAATTCTAGTTAAGTACCATTTCTCAATATTTAGTGTTACGTAGAGTCTCTTAATACAAGAGACTGATTTTTTTATGTAATTGAAATTCTATACCAATAAATATCACTGGAGATGAAAATAAAATTGGGTATTGACCTATTAAAGCAATTATATTGTGTTAGTTTTACACGTAAGAAAGCATTAGTTAGTGCTTTGTAAATTACATAAAAATATCAAGGATACAAAAGAATGGTATCTTCATCAATAGTGATTATTGGGCCTTTAAATTAGCAAAGGAGATTACATATGCCTAGGGAAATTATTTTTAAATCATTGAAAAAACCACTGATGAAATGGTACTTAAAACATCTTCCTCTTTTTTCTCAGCATCCCTCATAAAATTATACATCTTTCACTTTCAGCATATAATCATATAGTAGGATTTCATTCAAAATCAATTATATCAGTCCCTCAGTTGATTAATTAATATTCCTTACATATGGTTTTGCTCAAACCCAAGGAAAATTCAAAGAATCTACAAGAAGTAAGTTTCATAGGTAAGCAATCACTATTTCCTTCCAAAGGTTACTGGGGTAATGAACACTTGAATTTTGATCAGGGCCACACCAATGTTTTCATGAACCAAAATTCTTACATTTTACATGAAGCATTTGATAAATTAAATCTGTTTGGTTCAAGTAAATGAGGGTCTTACTCCCCTATGAAAAATGTCTTTTGCCTAGGGAACAAGGGCATAAACAATGGGACTATGATATTCAATTCCCTTGAAGTCTGTGAATACATCAAAGGAAATGTATTAACTATGCACTGTATTGTAATTTATGGGCAAAACACAATGTCTTGCACCCAATAGGCAATCAATAAACATTTATTGGAATAATAAATTAATGTCATACTTTCAATGAATGGACAAAAAGTCTTAAATGTTAAAAAGTAACAATAATAAAATTTGAAATCAAAAGGGGTTAAATTATTTGCCTAAGGACACAGAGACAAGGATTTGGACTTCAGTCTGTTATGATGTACGGTACTCTCAGGAGCACCATTTATTAGTGAGTTGTGACAATGAGTTGTGTCAGTCAATAAATATTTATTAAGCACTGTCTAATGTGCCAGACACTGGACTAAGCCCACTGCATGCAAAAGAAGCAAGACAATGCCTACCCTCAACAAACTCACAATCTAATGGGGGAGAGAACAAGCAAAGAAATATGTACAAATGAGCTAAGTACAGGATAAATAAGAAATAATTAGCAGGAAGTGGGGCGGCACTAGAATTAAGAGAGAGGAAAGCTTTCCTATAAAGGTAGGATCTTAGTTAGGACTTAAAGGAAACCAGGGAAGCCAGTAGGTTTAGATGACCAAGGGAAAATATTCTAAGCTTGGGAGACATTCTGAGAAAATGCCCAGAGCCAAAAAATGGAATGTCTTAGTGATGAAATAGCCAGGAGGAAAATATGGTATAAAAGAGGAGTGACATGATTAAACCAGGGTTTTAGAAAGATTACTTTGGAGGCTGACCAGGTGAATTGAAGTAAGGAGAGACTTGAAACAGACCAACTCATCCAGCAGTAGTCTAGAAGGAGACAAGATGAGAAACTTGTACAAAAAGGAGAATTTCTCCTTTAAGTTTTGAAGTCTATATGTTATTGTTTTTCTGTTCCTCTCTCTCCCTCCCAAGTTTTTGATTATTAACTTCTCTGCCTATGCGATTCTTTCCCATCCACCTTCAGTGTCTATCATGAAAAGGGCTAGAAAAATATCACCAAAATAATAGAATTGTATGTAAAATTAGAGTAAACTGTGAGTGAGGGACTGTGGATTTTTCTATAAAGAAAGAGCATATGTTTTAATATTTGACAATGATAGTATGTGACACTGATATTTTTACCACCTAGGAAAAGCTTCCATCTTAATTTTGAATATGTATGATATTTTAAGAATTAACTTATAAAACAAAATAATAAAGTCACAACTTAGTTCTTCATTTTTTGTGATAGAAGTTAATTTTATATTTTTTAAAATCTTTGGTCAATTTAGTAGTTTGGTTGATTGGTCATTTGTAATAGATTAATAAATAGGTTCTATCCCTGATTTTGCCACAACTTTAAATATGAAATCCTGAACATGAAAAGACATGTACTTTTAGTAGTTACAGTGAACTCATTCCCTAGAAAGTCATACATATTCACAAAGGACTTTTTCCACAATTTTCCAAATAGTAAGCTATATGGAACTTTCTTAATATGCAATCTTTAAAATCAAAGTCTGGATTGAAAAAATGCAATTTTCTATAAAACAAAATTTACACATCAGGAGTGCATGAACTCTTGTCTTTTTGGTTCATTTCTATAATTCCTTGATGAATCTAGAAAAAGAAAAAAACTTAGTTTCCATAGTAATTCAATAATTTACATAAATTTAAGTGATTTTTACAATTTCCTATGCTTATTCTCCTAAATGAAAATCCTTTGTAAATTCTTTTAATTTAAAAAAATGATAATTGATAATTCACTATTTAAATATCCTTTTTCTTCTCTTTTTCCTCAAATTTTCATAGAATATTTGATAATGATCTTTTCTTTACCTTTGTCACACTATATTATATTAACCTGTGTATATGTAATAAATGCCACAGGAAATGCTATAAGCTCCTTAAGGGTATGAATTGTTTCATTTTTTTCTTTCCTTTTTGTAGACCCAGCACCAAGTTGATAAAGTCTGAATATGGAATGATGTACATCCAAGTAGAAGAGGGCTTACAGCTGTTTGTAGTTATAAATCACCCTGGCTATAAAAAAGGAAATTAGGACTTTCTCCTGACACTGGTAATTAGATAAATTATTGGTGGAATAAGCACAATAAGAACTCTATAGGCTATGAATATTTGTGAAAGAGTATATCTAGAATTAATGAGGAAGTAGAAAGCAGTAGAATGTATGATAGATGATTATCAGTGGTTATGTAGGAAAGGAGAGGAAGGAAGAAGAGGAAAAAGAGGAGGAGGAGGAGGAGGAGAGGAGAGGGAGGGAGGAAGAGAAGGAAGAAGAGGGAAAAACAGAGAGAAAGAGATTAGGTAATATTGTAATGCTATGGTATTTGGATTTATGGATGTCTTCACTTGTGTTTTTCTATAATTTGTAGAGTGAATCCATAGGGGTTTGGGTGGTCTTTTAGGATGATCCTTGATTTAGAGAGAACTGGAGAGTGAAACTAGAAATGGTACTGAAAGACAAGCTGGGAAATGTTTGTATTGCTGATTCCTTCTGCTCTATCTGGAGCAATTCAAATATTTTTGGGATAGTGATAAAAACTCTGTATATAATATAGCTGAATTATACAGCTTTAACTCTCCATTCATCTTTATCAGGGAATATAGAATGAGAATGGGGGAACAGGAAAAGGAATAGATGGTACAAGCAAGTTCAAGCAAGTTCCTAAGCATAGGATCTAATAGATGCAAATTGGGTTTCATAAATGTTTCTTGAATTGAACTGAAATTTATCCTTAACAAATTGATAAAAAGTGTTTGGTGTCATTGCATATATCATTATTAAAGTATGTATAGTAATTTGAATAATCTTCTGTACGTTGTCTATTTAAAAGTACTTTAAAAGTACTCTTAATGTTAGAAGAGACTGTAAGGAAAGCTGAGCACTAAATGATTGACGCTTTCAAAGTGTCATATTAGAGAAGACTTCTGAAAGTTCCTTAGACAACAAGATCAAAGCAGTCAATACTTAAAGAAATTAACTCATAATATTCACTTGGTCAAATACTGAAGCTGAAACTTAAATATTTTGGCCACATAATGAAACGACAGGACTCATTAGAAAAAAAAAAGCCATCATATTGGAAAAGATTGCAGACCAAAAGAAGAGATTAAGACAGGAGCATGAAATAGATAGTGTCATGAAAGCAATAAATACAAGCTTGGACAAACATAGGAAATAGTAAAGAAAGGTCTTGTGTGCTACAATTCATTGGGTCACAAAGTCAGACTCAACCAGATGATTGAACAACAAAGTTCAGAAATAATGATCCACCAGCCTCAGCATCCGTAGTGACAGGACTAGTTGGTATGCGCCACTACAGATTCTTCAATTCCATAAGAATTTATTAAACACTGGCACATATTCTTCTAGATACAGTAGGAAAGACAAAGATAACTAAGATACAGAACTGTTTTGAAGAAACCTACAATCCAACAAAGGAAATAAAACATATATTCAAACAATGATGATGCAAAAACATCAATGAAATAGAATAGAGTATGGTAGGTAGGTTAACACATATCACAGGCAAGGTATCTAAGAACAAAATATCATGAGAGAACAAAGATGGAAAGAATCTATTCCACTGAGGAAAAAAGGGAATTTCTAGAGGTCATGGCAGGTAGAACCACAAAGGATGAACATTTTAAATCTAGTCATGACCTAGTCAAACATAGAGTGGGAAAGTAGAGAATAATATGGAAATATGGGAGAGAATTTGAAATTCAAATTTTACTTTTAAAAAATATTTAAAATTCTTTCTCCATATAATTAGAAAAAATAAAGACATTTTTAAAAAATAAAAGTACAGAAAATGGTGAGAACATGATGAGTATTCCAGTTTAACTGGAACACAGTGTATACAAACTAGTGAATGTGAAGTAAGATAAGAAAGGAAGAACTAAGTCAAGTTGTAGAGAGCTTTGAATGATAAGTTAGAAAATATGATCTTTATTTAATGGGCAGGAAATAAGGAACCATCAAAGATTTTTTTTTATCAGTAAAGTAAAATGCTCAGACCTGTTCATTTAAAAGATTCATGTGACAGTGATATACAGAATGTATTAGAAGGAGATAAGATGTAATATAAAGATCACTGGTTCTAGAGTCAAAAAAGAGTTCATATGTCCACAGGACTATCAAGCTCTGCATACCCTTTGATCTAGCAATACCATTACTAAGTTTGTATCCCAAAGAGATCATAAAAAGGGGGAAAGGACCTACATGTACAAAATATTTATAGCAGCTCTTTTTTAGTGCAAAAGAATTGGAAATTCTTTCCCCATAAGTTAGGGAATGGCTAAACAAGTTGTGGTATATAAATGTAATGAAATAATATTGTGTTATACAAAATGAGGAACTAGTAATTTTCTAAATAAAAACCTAGAAAGACTTATATGAACTGATGCTAAGTGAAGTAAGCGCAACCAAGAGAACATTGTACATAGTAACAACATTGTGCAATGATCAACTTTGATTGACTTAACTCTTCTCAGCAATACAATGTTCCAAGACAGTTCCAAAAACCTCATGATGGAAAATACTTTCCACACCTAGAGAAAGAACCGTGGGGTCTGAATGCAGATTGAAGCATGCTATTATCACTTGAGGTAGGGGAGGTGTGGCTTTTCCCTTTTGTTCTGTTTTCTTTTTTTACAATATGACTAATGTAGAAATATGTTCAACATGATTGCACATGTATAACCTATATCAGATTGCTTGCCATCTTGGGGAGGAGGGAGGGAAGATAAAGAAGGAGAAAATTTTTGAACTCAAAATCTTGTTTAAAAAATGTTGAAAACTATCTTTTACATACAATTAGAAAAAAAAATAAAATACTACTTACTTTTTTTGAAAAGGATGAGTTCAAAGTATACCTCTAATACTAATTTTGTGACCTGCCTGATTAACTTACCCTAACCTTTATCTGTAAAATTGGAATTAGAAAAAAAAAAGGGGGGGAGAGAAATTAGACTAGATGACCTCTGTGGTCTTTCCCATGATTCTAGATCCTCATCAAATCAGGAGCAATATGACAGAAGGCTACTACTATACTCCAGAGGAGAGCCAGTTAAAAACTGGTTTGGTCCTTAGGAAGCATATCATGTTAAAGCCAATAAGCCCAAAGATTGAGCCTTGCCTCCTCCCTCTCCAGTTTCTTGCTTTTGTGGCAAGTTAGTATTAAGTGGATAGAGCATTATTAAGTGGATAGTATTAAGTGGGTCTGGAGTGACCTGAGTTCACAACCAGCTTCACATACTTCCTAGCCGCATAACCATTAGCAAATCACTTAACTTTTGATTACTGACAAAAAGATCCACTGGATCTACTGCAAAAGTAAATAGCAAACCACTGCAATATCTTTGCCAAGAAAATCTCATGAACATTAGTCCATGGAATCATTGAGTCTCACATAACTGATCAACTGAACAACAAAACAGCATTAAGTTTCCTGGATCTGTTCTTGTTCTTTACTCAGAAAATCCTCATATCTCAATAGTCCAGGTTTACTCTATTTCCTTATGATGGGTCATCTCCTAATAGTTTCATATTACATCTTTCTCTAAAATGCTACATAAATTTGAGCCTTGACACAATTTGGGGCTTTACTGAAGTGTGTGCACACCATTGCACAATAGTATGTCCAAAACTGCATCTCAGTATATTGCCCTTGAGCTAACGGCAATAGAGACTATATACTGAGAATCTTCCCTGTTGATCTGTTCTCCTCTCCTTATGAGTAGTTATAAAGTTTTACTAACTGGCATTCCTGTGAGTCCTTTCTGCCACAATTCAAATTATTCCCTCCCCTTCTGAACTACAGGTCAGAACAAAGATGATGAGAGTAGGAATATAAAGGCATGGACAGGGATGGATGCAATATCTCAGAGGTATTATAAAGTTTTCCATAAGCTTTTTAGAAAAAATATCAGAGAAGCCTTCCTAATTTGTGTTCAGGTGTCTGAAAGATGCATTATAAATGCAATTCAAAAAGTAAGCGGGAAGCAATCAACAGAAGCTAGGAAAGTTACAAATATTTTTATTTCATCTTTAATTATATACTGTTTACTGAAATAGCTACTGTCAAGTAACAAAATCACATTTAATGCAAGTTTTTGTGGAGGGGGACAGTTGATGTTTTCCTACCAGTTAAGAAATAGCATGTTCCTATACAGTTGAAATTTCTGGCTAGCTTCCACTCCAGTTAAAATTCCTTACCTTCTGATTGAAAGCTTTTCGATGTGAGATTTACCAAAATGTCAAATAGTTATCTCTTACTGGCATGAAGCATATTGTTTAGCTCTTGGCCAAGACTCATTTTTACATCATTTGTCATTTTACACATGGAAGGGGGGAAAGCTTTGACAATTTATGTTCTCTTGAAATGAAAATATGCTTAATATTTTTCCAAGTTCATTATGTACAGATGTAATGTGTAATAAATTGTTCTTAAGAAATTTAAATTAAAAAGAGCAACAAACAAAGCTGAATACATTCACGTATTTCAAAACCTTCATAATATTTATGCTCAAGAAAATCTAACCATGTCCTTTCTAGCTCATTTCAGTTTCCATTTCATTAACAGTGAAACAGCTAATCTATGGGAAATGGAACCTTACTGCTGTGCTATAATACAACCTTCAGAAAAAAAGAAAAGAAATAGAAAAACAAGCCTCAGTAAAAGTGGTTAGAATGTAATGAATGTCAAAACATGCTGCACTCATTCATCTATTAACATTTGAAATAATTCTGAGTCAACCAAGAACATAACCTTAAAACTCCTATTAGGGGTTAATAGATTTATTTTGCATACTATTCTTTTCAGGACACTAAGTGAATTTGGTGTCAAAAACATCTGGGTTCAAATCCCACCTCAGATACCTCTTAGATATATAACCAGCACTTAACACACGCCTAGTACATAGTGTTAAATAAATAAATATGTAACTGACTTGTTGACTGACCGTAAGCAAGTTATTTCATATTTTGAGCCTCAAATTTTTATTTCCTTTACCACAAAAAAAAGAAATAATTAAGCACCTACCATATCCAAAACATTGGCGTTACAAATAGCAATTGTAAGCTTCTTAAATAAAACTACTGTACTACTTCTATTGCATATCATAAGTATTCAAAAAGCAATTGATTGAATTTTCATAAAGAGATATACTTCAGTTTGCCTTCTCTTGGAAATGCCAATTTATGGCATTCTGCCACCAGAAGTTTCCAAATTCCTTTTTCTCTAGAAAGAAAAAAAAAGATACAGAATAAAATGTGAAGGCCCCAGACCTATCAAAATAAATTTAATGGGAAAAATGAATCAGAATGTTCATTTTCTTTCTAGGTAGCCAAATTCATCACAAAATATTTCAAAGTGAAAGAGTGAATTTATATAATAATCTAAGAGAGCATGATGATTCAATCTCAGAAGATGTGTACTTATAACAGCGCTAGTGATAAGCCTTTCTTATCACTTTTTTGCTAGGCTAGTCTTTGCCACAATTAGGCATAAGAGAAGAAATTTAATAAGTAAATGTCATTTATAAGTTATTTTTCAAATTTTCTAATTATTTTTATAAATGTGTGGTTTTCAAATGATAATTTTTAAAATGTGGTCAAATATAAATGGATTTCCTCATTTTATAAAAGTGCTTAATTGTTTACTTAGGCATATTATGTAGCCTGATATTCAACAAATTGCTCATTTGATGACAAATGCTCTAACTTCAGGTTGATCACTTTCTTACTGAAGACAGCACTGGATACAGAGCTAGACTTTGAATTAGGAAGAGCTGGGTTCAAACCCCAATTTGAAGATTTACTATATGACCACAAGAAAATCTCTTGAACTCTTAATCTTCAAGTAATTCTCTGAGATATTAAGATTTAGACATTTTGGTAAGCATCAGAAAAGGGAGTTTCCACACTAATGAAATCATAGGTCATAGACATTTCTGGCATTTATCACGTAGAGCACAGCTAAATTTGAAAGAAAAATTTTAAATGTGTGTGTGTGTGTGTGTGTGTGTGTGTGTAATTAGTCTACTCTGAAAGCTGAAATAACTTTGAAAATTATAGTGGCAACCAAAGAACAAAAAGACTTTGACAATTTCTGTTGTGACTGATGATCAAATTATGAGATTTTCATTTCTCCCATTTTTGAATACTAGTCTATTAGATAAGACATATTAAACAACTCATATGTTACTATAATAATGACTGTTCAGAAATAGAAAAAACAGAATGGGGCATTGACTGTAAAGGGTTCCCTTAATGAAAACGTCATACCCAAACTCAATGATTACCATAGCAGTCAGAACTTTTGGCTTTGTAATGCCATGCTATGAATCATCCTTCTATTTAAGTTCAATTAAAGTGTTCAATTAGGCTTTATTAGCTTAAAATTGCACTAGTCTGAAGACTTTTAAGGTATCCTATATACTCTGACTTTATTCATAATGAGAATGCCAATGCTTCAACGCATTCCATAATTCCAACTTGGTCACTGGACAAGGATATTTTGAGTAACTATAGTTAAATTAATATTCAAAGACAGTCTAAAGACCGCTACTTTCCTAGTTGTCTTTGAGTCAATTTAACTGATCCTTTAACACTGGACTTGGAGTCAGAGTATATATATTTGAATCTGGGCTCTGCCACTTAGTTCTTATGTAACTTTGGGCAAGTCAATTAACCTATATGGACCTCATTTTCATCATTTGTTAAATGAAGGGATTGGATTAGGTGCCTTTTCAAGTCCTTTCCAGCTCTAAATCGATGAATGTTAAGAAGAAAGAATAAATATGAAAACATGACACTAACTACCCTATTCAAACAATTGACACACAAAAAACTTAGAATAAAGGGAAAAAATAATATGTACCATCCCCATTTAATGCAAAAGTAACTGAGTTAAAACAATACAATATGAAGGGGGGAGAAACATATCATCCAAGCTAGAAAACATTAGCTCTTGTTATTCAAAAGAGAGGCATGACAGCTAAAGTCAACATTAGTTTTAAATATAAATTTATTTGTAAAATGTTACTGTTTTTGAAACTATGCCCAAAGAGCTACCAAACTGTGCATAACCATTGCAGTGTTTCTATTGGGTCTGTATCCCAAAGAGATCATAAAAAAGGAAAGGGACCCACATATGCAAAAATATTCATAGCAACCCTTTTTGTTGTGACAAGGACTTGAAAACAGTGGATGTCCATCATTTGGGGAATGTTCATAGTAATGGAATATTATTTCTCTATAAGAAATGATCAGCAGGATGATTTCAGAAAATCCTGGAGAGACCTACATAAACTGATGCTAAGTGAATTAATAGAACCAAGAGAACATTGTACACAGCAACAAGAAGATTATGTGATGATCAATTCTGATGAAAATGGCTCTTTTCAGCAATGAGGTGATTCTGGTCAATTCCAGACTTGTGATGTAGAGAGCCATCTACATTCAGAAAGAGGACTCTGGGGACTGAATGTAGATCACAACACAGTATTTTCACTTTTTTGTTGTTGTTTGCTTGTTTTTTTTTCTTTCTCATTTTTTTCCTTTTTGATCTTATTTTTCTTGTGCAGCATGATAAATGTGGAAATATATATAGAAGAATTGCACATGATTAATATATATTGGATTACTTGCTGTCTAGGGAAGAGAGTGGGAAGAAGGGAGGGAGAAAAATTTGGACAAGGTTTTGCAAGGGTAAATGTTGAGAATTATCTTTACATATATTTTGAAAATAAAAAGCTAATTTTTAGAAATATGTGGTAGATTGATAATGGTCAAAGAATATGAAACAGATAATTTTCAAATGATGAAATTAAAGCCATCTATAGTCATATAAAAATGCTCTAAATCACTACTTATTACAGAAATAAAAATTAAAACAACTCTGAGATACCACTACACACCTCTCAGATTGGCTAAGATGATAGGAAAAGATAATGATAAATGTTGAAGGGATGTGGAAAAACTGGAACATTAATGCATTGTTGGTGAAGTTGTAAAATGATCCAATCATTCTGGAGAGCAATTTGGAACTATGCCCAAAGAGCTATAAAACTGCATACACTTTGACTCAGCAGTACCACTACTGAGTCTATATCCCAAGGAAATCATAGAGGAAGGAAAAGGACCCACAAGTGCAAAAATGTTTACAGTAGTTCTTTTTGATGATAACAAAGAATTGGAAAATGAATAGATGCCTATCAATTAGGGAATGACTGAATAAGTTGTAGTATATCAAGGTAATGGAATATTATTGTTATATGAAAAAATAAGAGGATTTTAAAAAGGCCTGGAAAGATTTACATGAACTGATTCTAAAAGAAACAAGCAGAACCAGAAATACATTGTACACAGTAATAGCAAGAAAGACTTGGTTCTTCTCAATGGTTCAGTAATCCAAGCAATCCCAATAAACTTCGGGTAGAAAATGCCATCTGCATCCAGAAAGAGAACTATGGAGATTGAATGTAAATTCACACATACTATGTTCATTTTTTTTTCTGTTTTTTTCTCTCCTATGGGTTTTTCCCCTTTTGTTCTGATTTTTCTCTCTCAACATGATTCATAAAGAAATGTGTATTAAAAAGTTAATATAAATGTATAACCAGAAAAATTAAATTTTTTAAAAATTTTAATAAAAATTAACTTTAAAAAAATTTAATGCTATTGTAGAATAGGATAAAAGATCATAATAAGCATCTTTTCACAACACATCAAAGAGTAGAGGAGGGGGAAATGAGTCAGCAGAAATCTTTCCATGAGGCCCAACTAAGGTAGATGATGATATAGTGACACATAAAAGGACATTTGTAAGTAAGATAGAAAGAAGGATAATAAGTACATGAAAAATGAGACATGTATCTTTTTCATCATTAATAACAACAGAGCCATCGTATTTGGACTTAACACCTCAGTTGTTGATGATATGAAGAAGTAAAAATGGGATTTTAAAAAATGACGATGGAAAAGGCAGTAAGACCAGACCAGGTACACAAATATAAATGCTGAAGGCACTATAATTTTGGAAGTTTAAGAATTAATTTTTCAAGATAAACAAAAAAGAAAAGTACTAAATGATGCTCCCAAACACAGATTATATAATTAACCAAAACAAAAAAGTGTTCAAGAAAACATCAAAAGCTACAAAATATACATTTCATTTCACCAAGGCCAGTCTCTGGTGCTACCTTCTATCACCTCCCCTATTATCACCTCCATTACATTGTCCCCACTACTAGTACTACTACTCTCATTCTTCTCTTTCTCTTTCTACCTCTGTGTGCATCTTTCTCTGTGTCTCTGTGGTGTCTCTGTCTCTGTTTCTCTGTATGTTTCTTTTTTACTTTCTAATTTTTAATCTCTCCCTATTTACTGAATACTTCCTGACTCCTGACATAAAGGTAAAAACTCTTACTAGATTCTGCCATATTTACTAACTGAATCTATCTCCTCCCTTTCTCAGCCAAATTTCTTGAAAGAGTCGACACTCAGCATCTTCACTTTTTCTCCTTGTATTCTCTTCTTAAGCCTGAGCAACCTGGCTTCCAACTTCATCAATCAACTGAGACTACATCTCTAAAGATACCAATAAGCTTTTTATCACCAAAACTAATGATCTCTTTGCTTTCTTCAACCTTATTGACCTTTCTGTAGCATTTGACACGATTATCCTCTCCTCCTGAATAATCTTTTCTTTCTGGACTTTAAATAATATAAATTTTTCTTGGTCCTTTTTCTATTGGGACATCTGTGGAAGAAATCAGTCTGAAAACAAATGTGAAATGATACAAACTGGCTAAATGTCTACCCCAAACAGTAACATTTAGATATAATGCTCAATTAATCAAAAATATTTGTCAAATTTTCAATTCATTTCAAGCACGGGGATAGGTAGTAGAAATAAACAGATAAAAATGAAGCTGCTAGGTGGTGCAGTGGATACAGCTCTGGGACCTGGAGTCAGGAAAAAGATCCAAATTCAAATCTTGTCTCTGACACTTACTAGTTATATAACCTTGGGTAAGTTACTTAATTTCTGTCTCTCTCAGTTTCCTCATCTATAAAAAATAGGGAAGATAATAGCACTTGCTTCCCAGAATTGTTGGGAAGATAAAAGTAAGATAGTATTTGAAAAGAGTTTTACAAACTTTGAAGTATTATATAAATGCAAGATATTATTATTGCTAAATGAAATAAATATAAATTCCATAATGCAGTATATAAATGCTAGTTAAATGAAAAGTCTCTAATTTCAAGGAATTTACATTCTATCAAGAAGAGATACATACAAAATTGAAACAAAGTAATTTGAGAGAAGAAGGTCAGTAACCAAGACCTATAGGGAATCAGCAAAAGCATCATGTAAAGGTGATGACTGAAATGTCTTGAAGGAAACAAGGATTTATAAGAGGTAGAGAGTGATTACATTGCAGGCAAGGAGGAACAATTATTGTAAAGGCACAGAGATGAAAAATGTGAAGAAATCCAAGAAGTCTAGTTTAGCTGGACCGTGGAATGAAAAAAACAGAATAAAGAATAATTAGGTTAAGATCAAATTATAAAGGATTTTAAATGCCAAATAGGAGAATTTATATTTTAAAATTATATATAATTTATATATATTAAATATATATTTAATCCCAGCCAGGAGCCACTGGAGTTTTAATAAACAATCTTATTTTATCAGCAATAGTAAAGAGTCCTAAATATGGGCTCTGTCACCTAAATGCCTAATAAGCTATGTAATTAAATCATAATAATACTTCAAAAAATAAAATTAGGTAGGAGCAGTTAGACTTGGCTAAATATATTTTGAAGAAAGCAACTCTGCAAGCAACTCTATTTGAAAGGCCCTTGGGGATCAATTTTTATGGTATCTAATAAAGGAATAGATTTCAAAATAGCAAAGATCGCAATGTTAATAATAGTTGGCATTTATTTAGTATTATAAGATCTGAAGTCCTCTATATAATTTGATTCTTCTGAATACTGTGTGAGATAAGCATTTCCTATTCCCCATGAATAACCCCATTTTACAGACTTGTAAATTGAAGCTTATGCAGATTAAATGATTGGTTAAATAAGTGTTAGAGGTGAAGAAATGTCACAACCCAGATCTTTCCTGACAAGTCCAACACACTATCTACTGCATCATACTATATACCTCACCAAAAAAATAAATAAATAAATAAAAAATCAGGTTCTACTAATAATTCACATGCCTGCTTTCATATTCCCATAAATAACTTTATTCATTAAGAGTATCCTCAAAGAAAACATGAAAAGGAGATAGGAAGAATTTAATAGAAAATTTTTTATACAAGATACCTTTGCATGGTCACACTCCAACTGAGACTGAGAAGAATAGAAAATACAAGCTCCCTTTGAAGCTATTGCTTTTTTAAGTATTTGACTTGGGGCAGGAGGAAGAATGAAAAGAGCTAGATTTCTTTGAAAAAAAGGAAAGGAAAAGAAAAGATAGTCATTGAAGAATATTTTTTTTTAAATTTAAAGAAAACGTAAGACCAGAAACACAGAAATGCAATACAGCTTTGAAAGTTACATGTTGAGTTTATCATAAACTGTAAAGAAAAACATGGATATGTTGCTTGTTGCCCTTCTTCCTCAAAAAGGGCCAAAACTGCATTATGTTATAATCAAGATACAAGGTGTCCAACTGTGACTGATCAAACCAACAAGAACTCAGCAGCTCTACCACAGGTCAGGTACAACTAATTCATATGAACATTTGGGGTGGGTTCTCTAACTTTGTGCATCTTATGCATCTTTTGAGGTACTTCAATTCTGCTTTGCTTAGAGAGCAACCACCTCTGATGAGGGCATGTCATGTTGGGCATCCTGTACTAGTGATTCCAACATCATGCAATCAATTCTAAAATTCTTGAGAGAAACCTTGAGAGCGTCCTTGTATCACTTTTTCTGACCACCACCACATGAGCACTTAGCCTGTGTACAGTTTTTTTGGCAAGCACACATTGGACATACAAATAATGTGGCCAACCCAACAGAGCTGCACTCTCTGCAATAGAGTTTGATTGCTTAGCAGTTAAGTTTGAGAAAAGCCCTCAGTATCTAGTACATTTTCCTTCCAGGTGATCTTCAGAATCTTCCCAAGACAATTCAAATGGAAGCAATTCAGTTTCTGACTTGGCTATGATAGACTGCTCAGCTTTCCCATACATATAGCAATGAGCTCAGCAAAACAGCTCTGCAGACCTTCAATGTGGTCATCAGTCCAATACTTCTCCCTCACACTTTCCTTCAGAGCCTTCCAAACCCTGAGCTAGGTCTGGAAATGCGTGAGTCAGCCTCGTTATTAATGTGTACATTCCTGGAAAATATGCTGCCAAGATAAGTAAACTTATCCATAGCATTCAAAACTTCTCCATTGGCTATAACTGATGGTTCTACATATGGACATTGTACTGCCGATTGATGGAGTTCCTGTGTTTTCTTAGTGTTAATTGTTAAGTCAAAATTAGCAAAAACAGCAGAATATAGATCCACACTTTTTTGCATCTCAGCTTCAGAGGCTGCAGTGGGTGCACAATCATCTGCAAACAAAAAAGCATGCACCAACACTCCCTCCACTTTAGTTTTGGCTTATAGTCTTTTCAAGTCGAAGAATTTACTATCAGTATGCTAGCTGACCTTGATGCCCCGTTCTTCCTGATTTAAGGCATTTGACAACATGGCTGAAAACATCATGCTAAAAAGCACTGGAGCAAGCACATAGCTTATTTCACTACATTGGTGATTGGCAAAACACAAGAGCATTCATTGTTCATTATCCAGAACCCAGTGAAAATGCTCGAAGTCAGAATATGGATTGTTGAATCTGGATTCCAGAAGACTGAGCTCAAATCTTGTCTCTGACACTTATTAGCTTGCATAGCTAATGTGAACAAATCATTTAATGTCTTCTTTATAATACCCACATCATAGGATTGTATGGCTCAAAGGAGATAACACATGTAAAGCACTTTGCAAACTTTGCAATGTTCTACAAATGTCAGTTATTGTTTTTCAGCACTCCAGATATATTTGAATACTGAAGAAAAATCAACCTGTGAAAAAGGCTTAAATGAAAGAATTAACAATATATTAATTTAAAATGCTATTCAACTTTAAATGACAAATATGTATTGCTTCCATTTCCTACATTTCCTAAATGGAAAGTAGATGAACTAATATATAATTGGCTCCTGTGATTGCTACAACATACAAAATGCCCACGATTTTGTAAGAAGGCCATGACAAATATTTAACAAATTGTAAAATGCTGTCATAGTCAAATGGTAGCATAGAAAGGAGGCAATCACTAGCATACACATCAGAAAAGTAAAACTTCTGGACAACTAAACATTTATTAGCTTGTCTCAAAAAAAGAAGAAGAAGCACAAGATGGCACTCCTTGCCCCTCCTCCCTGACTTGAGGTCCAAGTCTCTATCTTCTGCACTAATTAGTTTCTTTGTAAATGCCTTTCCCATGAAACTTCCTCTGATCCCTTCAGCTGAAACTGGTCTCTTCCCCCTCAAATTTCTCACAGATCTTCTCCTAGACCTCTCTCTTTTGGACTTATCCCACACTCTCTTATATCAGTTACTTGTATATGGTTTCTTAATTTTTTCTCTTGTCAGAGGTCAAGGTCTACATCATAGCTATGTTTTAATCCCTAAAATCTAAGCATGGTGCCTTACGCACAGTAGGCAACTCAGTAAATGTCTGTTGTTATATACACCACCACCTTCCAAGCAGACCACAATATTATCAATCCTAGAGTCAGAAAGACCAAACACTAGCTATGTAATTCTGGGCAAGTCACTTGACCCCTACCTACACAAAACTGGAGAAGGAAATGACAGACCACGCCAGTATTTTTGCCAAGAAAACCCCATGAACCATTCATCCACAGGGTCATAAAGAGTTGAGATTCAGTTTCCTAATTTGTAAAATGGTTAATATTTGTAGAATATGCCTATTACATGGGGTTGCTATGAGCAGAAATTTATAGACCTTAAAGAGATATATTAATAATAATAATAGCTAATGTTTATGTAATTCTTCAAGATTTACAAAGCTATAAATATGTGTAAACTGAACAACTGATATATTGCTGACTGAATTATAAACATATCAAAAGAGGGATAATAATAGCACCTACCCCCTCAGGCTCAACAAAGTTGTGTGGCTCCAATGAGATAGTAATAATGATGTATTTATCATTGTGCCTGGCACTTAGTAAATGCTACCTAAATGTGTTACTATTCATTATTATTATTGCCAATGTTTATTTTTAGATTGAGTTATTCTATCACAAAACACAAAGCATAAACAAGGAACATTTTTGTTCTTTTCAAAGAGTCACTTAAAGATTGATCTCCATCAGTTTTCGATTTTTCGTGGCAAATTTAAAAACCTAGGCCACAGGTGATTTATGAAAAATGTTGTGTAGAGAAAAGACACTAGTTTTCAAAAGAATATTTGATTTCAGAAGAAACGGTTTTGAGTTCCAGTTCCACTGCTTACCAATTGTAAATCACGGGCAAATCATTTCATCTTTTTTGAAATTTAGTTTCCTGACTTTAAAATGAGCAAAACTTGTACAAATATTTATGCTGCCTACCACATAGGGTTGTTATGAATAGAAATTTGTAGACCTTAAAGAGATATATTAATAATAATAATAGTAATAGATAATATTTATATAGTGCTTCAGGGTTTACAAAGATATAAATTTGTGTGTATTTATATCATCTCATATGAAGAATTATTATTCTTGGCATTGTTAATAGATAATCTCAAGCTAGCTAGTATAGAAAAAATTTGAATATGAAAGTAGTATTTTATGTGCAGGATGTTCATTACTTTTAGCAAGTTACATCTCATGTGATAAATGTGGAAAAAAAAATGGTCTCTATCCTCAAAGAGTTATATTCTATTGAAGGGAGATGATGAGATAGCTAGATAGGATAGAAAGACAGATAGACAATCAGATATAGATTATATATGTGTGTGTGCATGTGTGTGTATGTGTGTGTATGTGTGTACATATATACTTACATAAGATAGACACAGTTATACAAAGTAATTCTCAAAGGGACAGAGTGCTGAGAACTGGGGAAGATATTAGTGCCTATCTTCAGATTTATCTCCTATATATTTTGTTTGTTTGTGTGTTATCTACCCCATTATATTGTGAGCTTGACTATTTTGCCTTTTTTATTCTCAATTTCAGATTACCTAATGCATAATAGGTACTTGATAATGCTTGTTGAGGGGCAGCTAGATGGTAAAGTGGATAGAGCACCAGCCCTGAAGTCAGGAGGACCTGAATTCAAATATGGTCTTAGACACTTAACACTTCCTAGCAGTGTGACCCTGGGCAAGTCACTTAACCCCAATTGCCTCAGGGGAAAAAAATAAATGCTTGTTGATTTTATTTCATTAAAAAAGATAGCATCTTAGTTGTGCTTTGAAGGGACCCAGATATTCTAGGACATATAAATTAGAAGGGGGTGTATTCCAAAAATGGGAGAACCAAATATGCAAAGGCTAACAATATACTGGAAAGGGGCAATTGAAATGTCACAGGAAAGAGCTAAGCAGGCCAGGAAAATGAAGGAAAGCACGATTTTATAAAACTAGAAAGACAAGTTAAAGCCAATAATTTTGTATTATATTCCAAAGGCACCTATCCTCATCTCTCAGTTTTTATTGCAGAGTATATCTACAAAAACCAGAGTTAATAAAGGGTAGAGTGGCTTAAAATAGAGTTTAAGACACTAAAGGAATAAATAAATAGCACTTCCCCTAATCCCCACTAACTACCTCAAGTACTTTATACAACTGACATTAATAGTTCCCTCATAAACTTGTAAGTAATGTCTTCAAAAAAGCTGGCATTTTCCTCATAATACAGTAATAACTTACACATAAAATTGTTTTAAAGGTTTTTGTGGTAACTTACCTGCCAGAGTAGTGGGGAGACAGTTAAAATAATATATGTAAAGTGCTTTTGCAAACTTTAAAGGACTTTATAAATGTGAGCTATTTACAAAGCACTTTCCCCACTAAAAATGATGTAGGAAATAAAGTTATAATACTATTAACTAAACTTTACACATGACAAAAGTGAGCCCAGAGAGGTCAAGTCAATCAATCAATCAATAAACATTTATTAAACACATACCATGTGCCAGGAAATGTGCTAAAGGTTGAGAATTAAACAAAAAGGAGAGGACACTTTCAAGGTGTTCACAATCTAATGGAAGATAAAACAAACAAATATATAGAAGCAAGCTTTAACAAAAATCAGGATAGGAAACAATTAACAGAGGGAACTAGAACTTAAAGAAGTTGAAAAAGGTTTCCTATAGAAGGTGGGATTTTAGTTAGGACATAAAGAAAGCCAGAGAAACCAATAGGCTGAAATGAGAAGGGAAAACATTCCAAACATGGGAGACAGCCAGAGAAAATACCCAGAGCTGAAAGATGGAGTGTCTTGTTTGTAGAATAGACAGGAGGCCAGTATCACCGGATGGAAGACTACATGGTGAGGAGTATGGTGAAAGCAGAAAGAAAAGGCAAGAGTAGGCTGGGTTATAAAAGGCTTTGAACCCTACACAAGAGATTCTTTATTTGAATCTGGAGATGATATAATCAAACCTGCATTTTAGGAAAATCATTTTAGTCACTGAATAGAAAAATGGATTGGAGTGGAGAGACAAGGCAGGCCAAACCTGCACTTTAGGAAAATTATATTAGTCAGTAGTGGGGAGAGATGAGGTAGGCAGACCTACCAACTGATAATGGGTTTATTGCAATAATCAAGGAGTGAAATGATAAGAGCCTTCACTAGAGTGTGGGCATTATCAGGGAGGGAGGAGAATTTGAAAGATGTTTCAAAGACGCAAAGGCAGCAGATTGGATGGGGAAGAGGGAAGGTAGAAAGGAGTGGAGAACAACTTCCAAGTTGAAAACCCAAGAAACAAAGGGGATAGTGAGGGTCTCTGTGATAATGGAGAAGGTAGAGAGTTTAGGAGGAAAAGTTAGTTCCATTTTGAACATACTGAGTTCAGGAAAGGCAATTGAAAATGTGAGAGTGGAAGTCAGCAGAGAGGATGGGGCAGGATAGGTAAATTTGAGAATTATCAGCATAGAGATAGTTATTAAAATTTATTGAGGCTGACAAGATCACCAGGTGAAGTAGATAGAGAGCAAAGAAAGAGGGCCCAGGACTGAACCCTGAGGGACACCTACAGTTAGAAGGAATGATCTAGATGGGGATTTGGCAAAGGAGACTGGAGTAAAGCAATTAGATGAGTAAGAGGAGAATCAAAGAGCCAGTGTCCTGAAAACCTAGAGAGGCTCAAAGAACACTAGATGCAATATTCTAGGTCTCCCCTCCAAAATCAGAGCCCATTCTGCCTCTGCTATATCACCCTTCTGCCACAAATAAGTGAATGGTGGGTGCTAAATTCTACTTTCTCTTTTTTCTTGACTTTTTTTTTTAATTTTCTTTGATTTTATGGAAAATGTAAAAGTCTTAAACTTAAGTTTAGTTCTCTGGTTTCTCTGGCTTTCTTTATATCCTAACTAAAACCCTACCTTCTACAGGAAACCTTTTTTGAACTCCTCTAAATTCTAGAGTCTTCCCTCTGTTAATTGTTTCCTATTTATCCTGATTATAGCTTGCTTCTACATATTTGTTTGCTGTATCCTCCATTAGTTCTCTATATTTTAATAGAGCAATAAAGTCATATTTTAAATAGCTTAAAAATAAGCTGCATATTTAAAACCATAGTGAGGCAAAGAATATTAATGAATGTGTATTAATTCTATGAAAATGTTCAGTCTTGCAGCAAAAAGTGAAATAAATATTGCTCAGCCTTGTATGGAGCCATGTCCTTGCAATCAGACCATCACATTTTTACCAGCCTTTCATACAACCCTGGGACATATGGTGATGGTCCCAAGAGAAATCAATATTATTCATTTGAACAAATAAATCCTAATGCTGTGGGGTATAAATCAGTTTTTATTTTATTCAGTAAAATGTAAAATTCTTAAACACAGGAACTACTTGATTTCTGTCTTTGCGCAGCCAGCACCTTGCACAGTACCTCCTTGTGTGTTAGTCTTGACCTTTTGATTTCACCACTGTGGGAAACTGAAAGAAATTCTCTCAACTAATAGATGCAAGTAGCTACCCTTTGATTTATAGTCAGAGATTTGGCTTGCACAGAATAGATGTTTAACAAATTTTTGTTCAGTTTGTTAAAAAGCATCTAGTAGGGGTTCAATGAATATTTTCTAAATTGAATAATAACTTTAATCTACTCAAAGCAAAATTGACTTCAGTTAACTGTCTCTTCTGTGAACTAGATCAAATTCTCAGTTCAACAATTAAAAAATCCCAGCCCATTTCAAGAGCTGGGATCTATTTAACTGTTTGCTATAATGGTGTTGATTTTGCTGAAATCTTTCTAAAAATACAGGTCAATATAGGTAATATTAAATGAAATTGAAAGTAAAACTAAGTGATATGTAATAGGATAGTTCTGATAGTCCTAGATAGACATTTATTCTATCATCATGAAGTAGTATATATGGATTGAGATATGCTACAGATTAAAGACATACTTGTTGTTGCTATACATGTGTATGCATACAACAAAAGGAATTAAACATGACCTTTCTCTTGTGACTTATACATGAATATCTATGTAATATTTCCCAATAAAATTATAATGGTAATATAAGTAAAGACATAAAATTTAGCTGACCATGACATCTCCCTATCATTTTAAAATGCAATCTGAAGGACAATAAAACTTCAACTCTCCAGATTACCATCATTTTGAAATTTAACCTTTTAAGTACTAGGCCCTTTCTAGTGAAGTTTGTCATGATGGCATTGGTTTCATTGAAATCTTTCTGAAATGACTTGCAGATTTCCTTGCTTCTTAAACTGGACTTCCTGAATATAAATCAGTTTTTCTTTGATGACTCTAGATTAGCTTTGTGAATTTTAGTTTTATATCATACTGAAAATGCAGCTGCAAATAAAGATAGGAAAATACTAGATGATCCATAAATTCTCTCAGTTCTAAGTTATCTATTATCTTATCATTTCTATTGAGTAGAACACAGGAAAGTATTAGTAGCTAGCCCAAACTTTAGGGAGTTGTTATCTTGAGGGGGAAAAATGTTAACTGCAATAAATACTCCACCTTCCAAAAAAAAAAAAAGAAAAGAAAAGAAATAAAGAAAAGAAAAGAAAAAAAGATGGTGAAATTCTCTCAGTAGAGAGGTAGGGGACCATGAGTACAAAATACTCTTATGAATTGTCAAATGAGATCTCCTTCACAAATGATTTTGCTTAATAACTGTATAGATATGTATACATATATTGATATAACATATACTTTAACATATTTAACATGTATGGGTCTAGCTGCCATGTAGGGGAGGGAGTGGGGGAAGGAAGGGAAAAATTAGAACAGAAGATTATGCAAGGGTCAATGCTGAAAAATTACCCATGCATATATCTTGTAAATAAAAAGCTATAATAAAAATCAAATCAAATCAAATAAAAAAACAAAAACAATTGATTTTGCTTAACTGCTACAAGAAAAGAAGCAGAACTATATCAGAAAAAGATAGTGATATAAAAAAGTCAATAAGAAAAAAATGAAATCTCTCATATAAACTTGCTCTATGAATATTGGCTTCTTTCTCATAAAGCTGTGGGTGAATGATTTCTTCATCAGTTGTCTTTCTTCAAAATGAATTAGCAAATCAAAGACTAAGGTATTTTTTTCTCACCTTCCAGGAAATCATCACTTTTACTATGAATATCCGTTATTCAATTTGCCAGCCCGATTTAAAACATAAACTATGATTTGTTCATCATTACCTCAATGGAAGAGGCCCCTACCATATCACCATCTTTAAGCCCAGACTTATCTATTTCATCTGTATCATTCCTTCATGGACTCTGATAACTACTTGAATTTCAACATTCATCTCTGAAAATATCATTCAGCTAATACATCATTAAGGAGGTAACATATGAGGAGAATGGTTACAATTCAAGCTAGCACTTAAATGTAAAAGTATCCTTTCCCTTTAATTTCCCTAGGTATCAATCAGTCCATTTATCATCATTATAACATTTGCTATTTGTACACAACACTGATTCTATGGAACTGACTGCCACAATAGTAGTAATATCTTTTCACCTAATATGTTTCTACAAAAAAAAAAATGATAGTTTAGTTTAGATATGCCTGAAGCCAAAAAAAAAACTCTTTATCTTTAGCTTAAATTTTGCTGGATAATTATCTGACACTTTTGTAAGTTTTAAGATGATGAAATTTTTCAATCCTAAAGATTTGATTTTATGAATGTTATCAAGATTCCAGCTTCCTAAATGGTGGTTCCTTCAAAATTTGGGTTAAGTCAAGGTGCCAAACCCAATGATACCCTTGAGAAGAGGCTGTTGAACAGTAGCTTGCATCATTCAAAAATTATTAAATACAAAGCCTTATAGTAGAAGCTAATGACACAAAAATGTTAAAACAACATAGTCTGACTTCAAAAATTTCACCATCTGGGGCAGCTAGATAGTACATTGGATAGAGTACCAGTCTTAAAGTCAGGAGGACCTGAGTTTAAATCTGGCTTCAGACACTTATCTTGTCCTAGTATCTTGCACCATGGGCAAGTTACTTAACCCTATTTGCCTCAGAAAAAAAATATTTCACCATCTATTTTTTGGATTTCATGCAAAAAAAAAAAAAAACTTTTTTAAAAAGAATTATTCTCTTATAGTTGAAGCCCTAGAATCAAACTGGTGGTTGTTGTTTTGTTTTGTTTTGTTTTCTACTGTGTGATGAATCTATCAACTGTAGAATAACAGTTACAGTATTCAAGTCTCATGTCTTCTTAATAGTGTTCCCTCCTTGCTGGGTTTTTTTTTTTACTGGTTAGTTCCAGATCTGTAATCATCAGAACACTAAAATTTCACTGTATAGAAAACTGTAAAATAAGATCTTAAGAATCAATGATTCTGGGACAACTAGGTGGTTCAGTGGATAGAACACCAGTCTTGAAGTCAGGCCTCAGACACTTAACACTTCCAAGCTATGTGACCCTGAGCAAGTCACTTAACCCCAATTGCCTGGGGGGGGGGGGGGGGGGGGAAGAATAATCGATTCTAGCCCACACTGCAAGTTTCAACTTACCATATCTATAGTTGATAGCATCATAACTTCATTTCCTACAAAGAATGAAAAAGCAGTACTGACAACAATCTAAATGCTTTTCAAAGATTTCCTGATACATAGTTTTCATGCATGATCTCTCTTTGTGGCTAATTTCCCTTCAAACATTCTACTTCCTCATTTTCTCCTAATAAAAATCAGGAAACTTGCTCATTTGTCCCCCACTTCCAAATTGTTCACTATCTGATCACCAGCACACTCTGGTGCTTATTAAAGCAATTCTGTGCAATAACATGCTCTGGATTCCAGGAAAGTCTCACATTGTCTCAAGTTAATCTTGTTTTCCTTTAGTTTATGGGTTTTAAAAACCATTTTGGTTACTGTAGGCCCTCAGATATTAAGAAAGCAAAAGCAAATTTAGGGTAATAATAAGTTAAGAAAAAAAGCTACAGCTCAGATGTGACCAATGTCATTCTCTTGCTCAAGACTTTTTAGTGGCTCTCTATTAAAACAATAGAATAAAATAAAAAACAGAATAAAATATAATCTCAACTTGGAATCCATAACCATTCACATTTAACTCCAGCCTACTTTTGCTTACTTATTTCATAATTACTACCATTCACACACTCAACATTACACTCATACTTAGCTACTCGAGATTTCCTGAACTTGGCATTCTATCTTTGGTCTCAATCCCTTTAAAAAGGCTATCTCACTTGTCTGGAGGCACTCCCTCCTCACCTCCATGCATCTTCAGTTTCCTTTAAAGAGAAAAGACATGTCATCTCCAATAGGAAACCTTTCCATAATCCTTTCATTGGTTATAATTTTTCCTCAAATTGTTTTGTGTTTAAAAATTGTGTAATATTTGTATGTTATATTACTTTCCTTTAGCAGAATGTAAGCTCCTTTAAGAAATTCTTTGTCTCATCTTCATGTCACCACCAAATAGCATATCATCTTAAAAATATAAACCGTTTTAGAATAAACATATGGCATATTAGAGCTAAAAGGAACCTTAGGGCAATCCTTAGTCCAATCAAGTCCAATTATTTCATTTTATAGATGAATAAACCCTGGTAGGACCCAACATCATACAGCAAGTTAGTGAATGCCAGAACTCAGAACAAGAACTCAGATCTTCTAAACCTCAGTCAAAAGTTTTTTTGTCTGGTAGAATAACTAAAAATAAGATTTAGAAAGTATTGGGTAATTATGTCCATGATCTCTTGAACTGGATGAGCACCTAAGGTATAACCAATCCCTTAAGTGAACATCCATTTCTCTTTTTCAAAGCCTCTAAAGACAGAGAGAGAGAGAGAGAGAGAGAGAGAGAGAGAGAGAGAGAGAGAGAGAGAGAGAGAGAGAGCACTTCCTAAAATCTATATAAAACCCCTATGAAAATAAATGTTCTATAAAAATATTGTGGTCTGAAAAAACTTCTAATTGTCTTGACCTAGTCCTTTTCTGTCCATTAGACTATCTGTTCCTTAGTTATATCCCTTTCTTCTGCCCAACAACTCTTCCCTTCTGTCCTGTTCTTTCTCAGAAACTGCCATGCTACCCCCAAAATGTAGAAACTTGTTTATTTAGAACTTCCACACAAAGACATTTTGATTATCCTAGATGACTGCTGCTTCTTTGACTATAATCTCAGAGGTGGAAAATCACTTATTTCCTTCTAAGCAAGACTCGTTTTCTACCTAGAAAAACAGCTGAATGATTCTGATCCTAAAACTGGCTGTAACATCCAAGAAGATCCAGGAGTTGCTCTGAAATATAGACCCAGTAATCCTAAACTATTGCAGACCATTTACTGCCAAGACCTGAAGATCACTGTGTTGGAAGCTTACTGGAGATATCCCTGCTTCATCCCTTTCCTCTTCCTTACTACCCCCACTTTTAGAGATGACCCTGGTGTAAAAAAATAGGAAAGGGTCATTAGACTTCCCTAGTGTCATTCCCTTGTTGTCCATACATTCCCCTCCTTTAAACATATCAAATAAAAAGGGTCTGATGCTTTTAGCACTGTCTGTCGCCTAATTTAATGAAACTGTTTTAGTCCTAGCAATAGACGCTAACATAATAAAATTTATATTAAATCTGCTTTAATTGATCTTAAAATAGTTCCCTTATGTTTTATGTATAGTGTAGCTAGGTGGTACAGTGAATAGAGTGCTGAACCTAGAGTAAAGACTTATCTTCCTGAGTTCAAATCTGTCCTCAGACACTTATAAATTCTGTAACCCTAGGCAAATTAGTTAATTCTGTTTACCTCAGTTTCTTCATCTGGAAAAGGAAATGGCAACCCACTCTAATAACTTTGCCAAGAAAACCCCAAATGGGTTTGTGAAGAGTAAGACAAGACTGAAAACAATGGAACAACAACAAATGTTTCATGTAATTCTTATTGCTTGAGCCCTGATTCCATTCATGTTTTAAAAGCCCCTTTCTCTGCATTGTTCCTTCATCCTTTTCTCTTACCATCCTTTCCTCCTTTTTACACACCCACTCCCACCTCAAAACAATTAAAATTCTAAGTAAAAGCTTAAAGTGAAAAAGGTATTATAATATCCACTTTTCTGTGGCTGTTGATGTCCTTATATTAACATGATTGTATAGATTAATTAGCATTCCTATGCCAAAAACTCAAGCTGAAATTAAAAAAATAAAAAAACAAACAAACCCTGAAACAGGCAATATCTGAAAAAGAAAATTTGCTTCTTTATTTTCTTCCTGCGACTTTTTTTTTGGGGGGGGGGGCGTTAATATGATAAAATGTCAAGGATATCCTCAAACAAAATCATCTTTACATTTGCTGTCGACTCGTAAATTGTTTCTTCCCAACATAAAACAGTAAACCTTTTTAAATAGCTATTTTGGGGAAAGACACCCAAAGAAGAAATCTAGCCTAACAGCTAGAAATAATAACCAAAAGTTCACTGTGATCCTTTCTGAATTTATTTCTATATAGTACATGCCTAATTCATAAAGACTTGTTCCTTTTTTTTTTTTAAGTAAAATTTAACAATTCCACTGGCTTAGTTTTTCTTGCCTTTAACTTCATCTTTCAAAGAATTCAATCTTTCCACCTGACTCTTTACCACATAAGCAAATTAGATTTGGAAATTATTTTGGAAACATTAGGCACAAGATTGGAAGAAGTACCAACAGTACAGTGGATGTGCCACAAACTTGATGGCCCCTAAGGCCAATTCTAGCCCTGGAACTAACATCCAATAAAGAGTAATGAGACAGATGGGATTCCAAGCACAGGAGTTCACCTTTCAGTTAAATGGATCAGAAGCCAACTCTTTCTCAAACTGGAAATTGTTTTCATCTGGCTCAGACTAATAAATCTACATCCTTATTCAGAACCTTAATTCCTTTCATTATATCTCATAGCTTTTGTGCAGGCTTTAAATATCTTAAATAACATTAACATATTAAAAGTGGTTAGGGCAGAATTTGGTTTTGTTTGGGTTTTTTTTTTTTCTTCAGAAAGGATGAGGTAGAGGAAAGAAGTTACATTGCACAGCTGTACTCTCTGATTCAAGCTACCTAGCAACTGTCAAAATACAACCCAAACCACAAAGGTGCCTGAAACTGCATATGAAAACTTATTCTTGGGAGATCCACTGCCAAATGTAAAACTGTGTAATCTACTGCTTCTCATTTCTGGACATAAATACAGTGAGAGACTGCTTTGAGAGCTAAGTTGAGAAAATATATATTTATCCATAAGGATCAACTCCTATCTAACATCAACCACAAAACAATAGGAACACTTAATTAGAACCAAAAGCTCAAAACCTTGATTGAAGTCAGTGCTTTAAGAGCAAATGAGCAGAAAACCAAGGTTTCTCAGAATGTGAACATCAACAAAATAACATTTGAAGGGTGGAATAGATGGTATTACCTGGGAAAGCTACTTGTACAGAAAGTTATAGCTTTACAAATTATGCATCCATAGTCACAATTAGCATTCAAATTAATACTATTAATACTATTCCTCAAATTCTGTCTTTTCTGAAATTAAAAGTCCCAATTAAAAAGCAGCCACGTGTTGGGTTTCAAATGGAGTAACACCTCTAGTTACACCTTCCTAAAAAGAAATTGGAAGCCATACCGATTATGAATGTCCCATCTCTAGTGACTTGAATGTTACAGAGCGTTTAACAATGAGATCAGCTAGTGCATTAGAGGATGGAACATATTTATGTGAGGAATGCACTGAATGTCTATGGAAAGCCACAGGTTCTTATAGTTCAAAAGAAAATCCTCCTATAAATGTTTTCTCATAATTTGTAATAAATATGGCCTGAATTTTTCTCACTAAGAATACCAAGAAAGTAAACTAAAATTCTATTTTGAGAATTCAAAGTACATGCCATTCCTGCAAAACCAAAGAACACACATTTGCTCAACAGCCCAGTCCACTGTTTCATAGTTTTAAAATGTGAATAAGGGGCCATAAGTTTTAAATCAACATCATAGTTCTCCTTATTCTTTCTCTAAAACCCACAAACCAATTCTGATTATCAAGACATTAACTCAAAAAAGATTTTATTAAGTATTAATAGCATGTGAAGCTCAAATAGAAATGGGAAAAGAAGCTTAACATTATACAAATTCTATTGTATTTTTATTTGTTTTAATATTTCCCAATTATATTTTAATCTGATTGAGGCAGGGCTTTTGACACCTTCTCTCTACAATAGGTACAATTCTATTGTACCAGCTTCTACTAAGAAACCAACATCCTGATCCTGACTCCCATAAAATTCAGTGAGGAAATTTTTCCTATTATAAATTCCAGGCTACTTAAGCTATTCCTAAAGTTTCCCAATGGTTTATCAGGCCAAATGCCATCTTTCATCCTGATTATCCTTTAATGTCTCTGCTGTTTAACAATGTCAATTAGTCCTTCTTTTTCCAAATGCTTTTTAACCTCAGTTTCCAAAGTAAAGTCTCTTGCCAATTTGCCTTTGATTCTGTACCAACTGCCTTCTATTAACAGCAAAATCCCTTTGCTTTTTTTCTTGGGTTCCCAAATCTATGCATCATCCCTTTAATATCAATAGCTTTCTATACATCTCACAATTCCTTTATCTAATTCTACAGAACTTATTTTTTTCATTATCTTTTCCTGAAATTCCTCTTACTTGGAATTTCCATGTAAGCTCCAACCAACTGCCTTGCCAAAACAAAAATTTAGCATAAATTAAATTTCTCATTTTTTTCTCCAAAGTCACTATCTTTGCCAGCTTCCCTCATATGAGTTGAAGGCACTACCATCTTTCCCAATACCTAAGAATAGAACTATGTTAGTGTCCGTACTAGCTTTCCGGAGGATCTCTGGATGAGCCTTGGTCTTAGGTGGAGGAGTGATGAAGGCAGGAAAGCCACCAGGAAGATCTCTATTTCTGTCTCTGTCTTCTGTGTCTCCTCTGTGTCTGTCTCTTCTCTCTGTGTCCCAGTTTGAGATCTCCTCTCCAGTCCTCTCAGACCTTAAATACTTCAATATGATTACATCATTATATCACACTAAATATATACTAGAGAACCATTATCTCATCAATCACATGGAGTAAATGCTTACTATAAGCTCCCTGCTATAAGTATCCTTGCTTCAAGTAGAACACAGGTGGTCATACCCTCCCTGACTTTTCAGGGAGGGAGGTGAGAAATTCCAAAGAGAAAATGGGGAGCCAAACCCGATATTTTTAGCAGGTTTCCTCTGGGCTGAAGGATCTTATACCTCACTCAAAGTTCCCCCACTATCTGTGGCCCTCTACAGAACTACAAGATTATTATGGAACCTAACTTTCTAATAATAGTTAATAATGAAAATAACAAGCACTTATATAAAATCCGAGCACTGTATTATAAACACTTTTAAAATATTATCTTATTTGATCCTCATGACAACCTGTGAGTCAGATGTTATTATTATATCCCTTTTTTTACATTTGAGAAAAGTGAAGCAAAAAGAAGTTAAATAACTGTCCCAAGCTCAAATACCTAGTAAGAATCTCTGGTAGGATTTGAACTCATTTATTCCTGACTCTAGGTACAGTTTTAACAACAAAGTTCATATGGAAAAACAAAAGGTCAAGAATTTCAAGGAAATTAATGAAAAAAAAATCAAATGAAGGTGGCCTAGCTGTACCAGATCTAAAATTATATTATAAAGCAGCAGTTACTAAAACCATCTGGTATTGGCTAAGAAATAGATTAGTTGATCAATGGAATAGGTTAGGTTCAAAGGACAAAACAGCCAATAACTTTAATTATGTAGTGTTTGACAAAATCAAAAACCCCAGTTTTTGAAATAAGAATGTATTATTTGACAAAAATTGCTGGGAAGACTCTAGGTACAGTTTTCTCTATAGCACCATTTAGACTTAATACTCTTAAAAACTGAGAACCCCAAAGAGCTTGTTTGTATAATACCTATTGATATTTATTATGTGAAAAATTAAAATTGATCACTTAAAATTTTTTTTAATTTTAAAAATTATGTATTACTTCATTTTAAAATAAATCATGGGGGCAGCTAGGTGGTATAGTAGATAGAGGACCAGCCCAGAAGTCAGGAGGACCTGAGTTCAAATCTGATCTCAGACACTAAACACTTCCTAGCTGTGTGACTCTGGGCAAGTCATTTAACCCCAATTGCCTCAGAAAAAATTATTCCCTGACCCCCTGGAAAGAGTCTTGAGAACCTCCAATAGGACCATCTTTTAACAACTTAACTTTTTTAAGCTTTCCTTCGTATTCTTTCTCATATTTCTCTTCTTTGAGTACACTACTACATCTTTGTTATCTGAACTACTCTTACTGTAGTAAAAACTTACTTATCTTTCACCTTCCTTCACCTACCTTATAGCCTCTCTTCAAATATTCTAAAATGCCCAAAAAGTCATGTCCAATGTTGTCTCTTCCATTTGACTTTTTTTTGGGGCAGGTCAGGGAGGACCAAGGCAATAAAAGTTAAATAATTTACCTAGAGTAAGTGTCAAGTTTTGGATTTGAATTCAGCTCAGGGCCTCCTGATTCTAGGGCAGGTGCTCTGTCTACACACACACACACACATACATACATACATACAAACACACACACACACACACACACACACACACACATCTCTTCCATTAGACTAGTTCTTTAAGAGTAAAAATTGCCTTTGCTTTTGTATTTGTATCCCTAGTTCTGTCACAGAAATATATGCTTTTATTCATTGTACTTTCTTCACCTTTTACTTCGGTTCATTTTTTTGCCATCTTCCATATCTTCACTCTCCTCATCCCTTTGTTTCTGAACAGTTTAAAATATATTCTACTCAAGGGAAATGTTAAAGGTTTCCTCTATGTTTTCTCATTACTCTTAACCAATAACATACATTTAAAGTATCCATATAATACATATTCTAGGCTTTAATGCTATATTTAAATATTTTTAAGCATCAATCAATAAACATTTATTAAGTACATACTATGTGCACTGGGGATATAAAAGAGGCAAAAGATAGCACTTGTTCTCAAGGAAGTTACAGTCTAATTGGGGAGACAATATGTAAATAAATATATACAGAGCAAGCTATATCCAGGATAAATAGAGTAGGGTTAATGAACAGAGATACTAGAAATAAGAGAAATCGAAGAAGGCTTCCTATAGAAGATGAGGTTTTGGTTGGGAGTTAAATAGGAAGCCAGAGAGGTCTCCAAGGAAGAAGAGTATTCTGAGTGTAGGGAGTGCTAAAGAGAATACCTAGAGCTGAGAGATGGAGCATTTTATTTATGGAATGGATAGGAGACCAGTGTCATTAGATTTAAGACTTAAGTATTATAACAATATATTTTGTATTTGCTACTGTAGTTAAAAGGAAATTACTGTAGTTTATTTAATGGGGAGGAGGGAGATAGGCAGAAAGGAGGATGACATTCTTTGGAATTAGTCTACACTAAATTATGACACAGAGTCAATTTACTGATAGAAGAAACCTCCAGAAGCCATCTAATCTAACTCCCTCATTTCATGACTATGAAACCATGATTCTAATCCTGAAATCCATATACTTGGATAGTGCTTATACACTTAAGTGTCCATTTTGAGGGAGTGCCCAGGCCAGTCATTACTTCCTTCCAAGCTTGGCTCCTCACTTCAGACCATTCTCTCAACTAGAGTACCTTTGGCCCACCCTTTTTTCATCTTCCCTTTATGTATTATCTTCCCTCATTAAAATGTAAATTCCTGGGAGGCCGGAATTATCTTCTGCTTTTATTTATATTCCCAAAGCTTTGAAAAGTGACTTGCAGATAATAAGCACTTAATAAATGCTTGCTGATTTGACTTGACTAGAAAATGCAAGGACCAAAATGCTCACACACTCAAGGCTTACCATTAGAAGGATAAAATGCAAGTCATATATCTCAGAGCCTTCTAAATGACATGTTTGACCTCCAAGGTCCTTGTACTAAGTAAATTCCCAGTTCTCTTTTTTTCTCCTACATGAAGCATGGTTTATAATGTCTAAATGACTTCCTGAGAAATCAGGGTGAACTACTGTTAATGCCAAAAGCTGTTTCATTCATTTGAAGGAATGCCACATAGTCATGGGAATAGAACTAGAAGAATTTTTATTTTAACCCTACAACAAACCATTAGTTCCTAGGATGTGACTACTTTAAAAGGCTTTTCCAACAAAATTTTATATTAAATCAATAACCAAAATGATTACATTTAATCCTCATATTTAATAGTTTATGTTACAAATATGCAGTTATAATTCTCATGAAACAAAACAAATGAAAAGGATGAGTTAAGAGCAAATCACAATATTAAACTTTTAGAAGCAATAATTATGGTGTAATGGAAAATACATGTTAGAGCACTGATTAGTGCTTTTTTACTTGTCTGTAAAATGGAAATAATCAAACTTTTGCCATTTACCTCACAATAATCATAACAGCAATTAAAAGATACCACCAGAGGTATCTTTAAGAAAAATAAGATTTGTTTTTTTTCCCCCCCAGGAAAGACAGAGGCTTAACAAAAGGAATAGTTAGCTTTGGGCTCAAGTAGGAAGAGCTAACCAACCAGTAACCACTCCACCCAGATCCAACTGACAGTCTTCCAAGACTGTCTGTACCCTAAAGCACCTCTAAATCTATGGGATAATTAGAGAAAGGATGTCAGACTTTAACAACTGCATGTTTCTTCTTTATTTGACTAAAAGTGTTTACTTCACAAACAACTGAAATTTGAAATTTCAATCACTTTTTTTTCAAACTTCAAGTTCATATTTCCACCTACCTACAAGGCATTTCTTTCTGCTTGACTTCCCACCAACACTTGTAACATGTCCAAAATCAAACATTATCTTTATCCAAAAACCTCCACCATTCATCTAGTCATCTGCATATGAAACCTTGACGATATCTTTTGTTTTCCCTCTCTCTTTTACTTCAAAATATTCAACCAATTGTCATATCCTATCACTTCAATCTAAAATAATTATAGACAATAATGCAATAATTTTGCATATTTATTGCCACCAAATTAGTCGGCCAGATTATTACAATACCTTTCAATCTTTCTTCCCAAAGTAGTTTACCCTCCAATCAATTCTAAAGCACGAGTCTGACTATGTCACCTCTGTAGTCAATAAACAACCAATGATTTTCTATTTTCCCTAAAAAGAAATATGTTTTTCCTTTTGGCATTTAAAGCCCTTCACACAAAGTTCCTCCTACTTTTTCAGTTTTTGTAAAATTTTCTCTCCTCCACAAACACTATAGTCTAATCACTTAACTGCTTCTCATATAAAATTTTCCATTTCCTGACTTGGTACATTTGCCTTGACTGTGCCTTATATAATTTGCACTTTAATGGCCTCCTGCAAAACTCAGCTCAAATGTAACTTTCTGCAAATAATAATAACTGGCATTTGTTTAGTGCTTTAACTTTTGTAAAGTACTTTAATAAATGTCTCATTTGATATTAATATAACCTTATAAATTATTTCCATTTTAATGATAAAGAAATTGAAAATCAGAGAAACAAAAGATTTAGCCAATCACAAACCTAGTAAATATAAGAAGCAGAATTTGAATTCTGACCTCAACTACGTCTTAAGCCCAGCACTCTTTCTACAATACTGCCTTATACAGAGATATGATTATATCACATATTTTTTTTATTATTTTCTGACAAAAAATTGGAGTTAAGTGACTTGCCCAGGATCATATACCTAGTAAAAGTTAAGTGTCTGAAGCCATATTTAAATTCAGATCCTCCTAACTCCAGAGCCTGGACTTTCTCCACTGTGCTATTTAGCTGCACCTATATCACTTATCTTTTAAAAATTCTCCAATAGCTCCCCTATTGCCCACCAAACAAAATTCAAATTCCTTAGTTCAAGGCCCTTCATAATTTGGTACCAGACTACATTAACAGTTTATTTTCTACTACTCCCATCCAGATTACTCAATTTAACCAGAATGTAATGTCTCATCCATCACCTGTACATATTCCCTGATATTGCCAACATCATTTTATTGTAGACATTCCATTTTTTTATTCTCTAGAAATCAACACTAAGTTACTGAGATATAACTTACATCTCCTTGTAGAAGGAACACAAGTGAACTTAGGTGTCCTGGGATCTGGTAACAATAATCTAGTAAGTGCTAACATTTATGCAGCACTTACAACATACCTGGCACTGCCCTAGGTGCTTTACAGTTACTATCTCATTTGATCCTCACAGCAAGCACACTTCAGAGACATTGCGGGATCAGTTGCAAATATTGAAATGAAGCAAATCATGAATTGTTTTGTTTATTACTACATAGGAAAGTGTACAAGAGGATGATATTAAAAAACAAATAATCCATATACTTTAATTATTTTATTGCTTAAAAACAAAATAATAATAATGCTAATCTAAAAATGCTGAGCTTTCAGTGAATCATAATCTTTTCTCTGATTGAAGGTCTTGCCTCAGTGCTGATGACTGCTGAATGATTTAGGTAGTGACTTGAAAGATGAGATGGCTGTGGCAATTTAGAATAGGACTATACAATTATTAATTAGCTTAATTTCAACATTGTGATTCAGGCAAGAGTGAGACCTGAGGAGAGAGAGAAGTGGGAAACACATCGTGGTGCCCCAAAACAATTGCAATAGTAACATCAAAGATCATTGATCACAGATCATCATAACAGATATAATAATAAGAAGAAGAAATTTTGAATATTGCAATAATTAACAAAATATGACAGACACAATGTGAAGCTATTGGAAAAATGGTACCAAAAGATTTGTTTAATGCAGGGTTGCCACAGACTTTCAATTTGTAAAAACCACAGTAAAAATCAAAGCACAATAAAATGAGGTTTGTCTATATTATCTGTCACTGGCCAGTTATGTGATTTTACTATGCCTCTGTTTTCATGAATAGAACAAATACAAAAAAATTAAATTTCTCTAGCCCTCAATGAACCTACCATTGTTTCTTCCTTTCCTTCCCTGAAGGGAAGAGAGAAAGTTCAGATTACAGTGGAAGTAAATAAGGTTTAGGAAGATAGTGATAGAAACTTGATGTCTGAAAAACTAGAAAGATAGTAGTATTATTATAATATGAACTTAAAAGAAGTTGTTTTGTATATAAGCCTCAGAATAACTATCTCAACCCTTAAACATCCTAGCTCTTTCCAAATTTTTCCCAATGGTGCATACAGCTCTTGACTTCCACTGTGATTTTCCTTCTATAACAGCATATCTCTATTGCTTAGGAAAGACTACTTCTCCCACATAAAATCAAGACAAAAGTAGTTTTATTATGCTCCTTAAAAGTCATTCTATAATCATTTAATAAGTTCTGTGCTAAACACAGAATACAAGAAAAAGATAGTCCCTACCCCCAAAGACTTTTCCTTCTATTGGAAGAAGATAACACATAAAATGATATGGAAAAAAGGAAAGGAACGGGGAAAGAAGGTATCAATGAGAGATAACGGACAAATCCAGGTGAATATAGTCTGATGGGAAATGAAGGCATGACTGGCCTGAGCCATAGGAATTTAGGGAGGAGCCTTTCACCCTCCAATCAGAAGAAGTTGCCCCAGGGGAATGATTAGACTCTTAAGAAGGTTCATAAATCTAGAAAGGCTACATTATTTGTCTAAGAACACAGAGAGTAGGTGTTGAATATGAAAACCTGTCCAGGTGACTATTCGTTTATCTTCTCAAAATTACACTCTCTAAATGAAATATACTTACACAAAGCCATGAAAACAATGGTGACAATAACCAAAGAAAATAAATAAATGAAAGTGGATAAGAAGGAAGGAAACACATATTACATTTCCTTTCTTCTTAACACCAGCTCCTGTTTCATATATCTCCCTTTTATCCCTACCTTAAAGGAATGCTGGGAGAGTTTATTAAATTTGTTTCCAAAGATGCTCTTGACAGTGGGACCTGGCCATCAGGCCTAATTAGAAATAAAAAAGGGACCAGCTTGAGCTCTATTGGCATTACTTTATCACCCACCTTCAGTACTCTCACAATTCATAGAACAAAATAGCTAGAGAGGATTGGCTTCAGTTGGCAGGGGAAGAGGGAAGTTAAGATACAAAAGTTCAAATCTCACATCATATTTGGCTCACCTATGGTTTATATTTGGCTCATAAACCACCTGAACTAGCTATATGTAGGGATTATCTCTCCAGAGAAGAATCATAAACACTGTCTGTCTTTCAATCAATCAGTGAAACTTTTCCCAAGGTCTTCCCAAGTCTTCATTACCATACTAGCCAAATCTGTTGGAAGGAAAGTGGCTAAAGAAGAGTTGCAGAAAAAAAGTTAATCAGACATTTCTAAAACCTTCCAAAAGCTCCAGGGTCAGTTTCAGAAATGGTGCCAACTTTTGGGGAAAACAAAATAAGGAAAATCCCCTTTCTCCTTTCTCAACTCCAAACTAGCTAATTTGTCGGACTTAAGTCTCCTGTATTCCAAGCCAACTTTGCATTTTCTATTATAATAATTTGTAGACAAGGAAGGCATTCTTCCATTATCACTTTTTTAAAGTTATAATTAAAAAAGAAAATCAGTTCAGCCTGAGTTGTTGTTTACATTTTCTTTTTCTAGGATTCCTTTCAAATGGTCATTTCTAAGCTATGTTCTACAAAGGTTAAAATCACAAATGTGATGAAAATGCAGTCAGGGACATAATATTTTTTAAAAAGGAAAGAATGGCTAATTTTTAAAATTGATAGCAGAAATCTAAAACCTGCTTTATAAATTAAAATTTTCCTCCATCATGCAATAACTCATATATCATTAGGTTTCTCTTTCAAATTCTTATTGATATTTAAAGTTCAATTGTATACAATAACAACAAAATTATGTGATGATCAACTATAATAGACTTAGCTCTCCTCAGCATACATTGATCCAAGATAGTTCCAATAGATTTCAGACAGAAAATACCATCTACAGCCAGAGAAAGAACTATAAAGACAATGTGGATCAAAGCATACTATTTTCAAACTTATTTTTATTTGCTTTCTTTTCTCATGTTTTTTCCATTTTGTTCTGATTTTTCTTTGACAATATGAGTGATATGGAAGTACTTTTAAAATGATTACATATGTATAACTCATATCAGATTATTTGCTGTTTGGATGATTTTGGAGGTAAGGGAGGGAGGGAGAAAAAAGTGGAACTCAAAATCTTACAAAAATGAATATTAAAAAAGATTATGTAATTAGAAAAATGAAATGCTATTGAAATTTAAAATATGTATTTAATTGGTTCTCCAAATTTAAAGAAAGAGAGACAGACAGACAGACAGACAGAGACAGAGAGAGAGGAAAAGTTCATTTGATAAGAATTGAAAAAGGTCATCTTCCTGAGAACAAATCTGGCCTCAGACACTAGCTATGCAACCTTAGCCAAATTACTTAACTGTATGAGAGAGAGAGAGAGAGAGAGAGAGAGAGAGAGAGAGAGAGAGAGAGACAGAGACAGAGAGACAGAAAAAGAGAGAGACAGACAGACAGACAGACAGAAAGAGAGACAGAGAAAGAGAGAGAGAGAGAGAGAGAGAGAGATTAAAAATTCATTTGGCAAGAATTGAAAAAGGTCATTTTCCTGAGAACAAATCTTAGACACTAGTTATGCAACCTTGGTCAAATTACTTAACTCTATTTGCCTCAATTTCCTCATCTGTAAAAATGAGTCAGAGAAGGCAATGGTAAGCCAACCTAGTATCTTTGCCAAGAAAACTCCAAATGGGACCACAAAGAGTTAAGCACAACTGAAATGACTCAATAGCAAAAGAATTTAATCTGTTCCAATAGGTTGTTTCTTGTGTATTTTGAAATAATCTAAGTCATTGCTGATATAGTAATAAGATCATTTTTAAATCATTTGGGTGAGAGGGGAATCAAAGCTAGCTACCATTCTTGAAAACTGGTTTAAGAAAGAATGAATTTATACCAAATTCTTCAACTTCAAATTCTGAGAGCAGCATAGTTAACTAAAAGAGTAAAGGTAATATAAAAATAAATGAAAGAAGGAAGTTATAAAAATATTTGATAGGTAGCTAGGTTAATCTAGAGTTAATCTTAGGGTACTAGACCTAGAAATCACTTCATTGAATGCATTTTTTTTCTTCCCAACAAGAATTTAAAATATATAATACATAGAATTGGGGAATTACTTATTTTCTGAAAGGATTTCCACCCAAAATTTCATCTAAATCCTTCTCCAAAGGCTAAATAAGTAATTATTTTCTAACTGCCAAATAAATTGTACTGTCAGAGCAAGTTCACATTTGGTTTTATAAATCACTATACAAATACAGGCCTTAAAATATCCTTGAGAATTCAGCAAATTAGCTTTGATGGAATCAAATCATTATCACAGACAAAACTATGGTCCATTCAGAGATGTCAAACTTGCCTCCATAGTGCATCTGAAATCAGATTAAAATGTAATTGTGAAATCTTAAACAAATAAAAATAATACAACATAGACAATGCTAATTTGTGATTTTCTAAGTCTATATGCAGCTTGATTGATTTTTATGTCACTGTTTCAGTTCATTTTCCAAATTTTGTTTCTGGAAAAGTCCATGGTTAGAAGAATACAGACAATATAGTACAAAATTTATATGTAGCAGTAAGTAGTTGGAACATGACAACTTTTGTGTCACATCTCTCATTATTCCCATATACTTACCCTCCATTAAAGCCACATTGGTCTACTCGTTGTCGCCATAACTATAGTTATATTCATATTCCCCTCTATAAAGCCTTTTCTAACCAGTGCAGACCACCTAAATACTAATTGTATGCATTATTATTAATTTAGTATCAATCAATAGTATTTATTAAGCACCTACTATGTACCTGACACCTGACAAGCACAAGGAATAAAACAATCTTAACTTGTTTCTAATTATAATTCTAATGAGAAAACCAAAAAGTATATATGTAAAATACATATATATGTAAATATAAAGAAACTTAGGAAATACAAACATATTCAAAGTATTCAATATCAGGTAGTTTAGGAGAGATAGCATTAGTATCTGGAATGGGAAAAGGATCAGAAAAGGTTTCATGCAAAAGATGGTGCCTAAGATGCCTCTTAAAGGAGGAGATGGACTTTATAAGTGAGAGGTAAGGAGAAGATTCATTCCAGGCATGGAGAATAGTCAGTGAAAAGTCACATACATGGGAATTTAGTATCTTGTTTGAAGAATAGAGAAAAAAACCAGTCTGACTAAACAAAATGTAGGAGGGGACATTGATTATGCCAGGATGTATAGAAAGATAAAAGCAAAAAGAGGAGTTTCTAATTTTAGAAGCAATGTAAAGTCACTGTAATTATTTTATTCATTTTTTTTTAGCTTCCCACATATGCATTCCATCTCTCCAACTGGATTGTTGAACTATTTAAAGGCAGGTAGGAATTCTTAATATTCCTCATAATATCTCCATGAATGTCTTGCACTATTACAGTTACTCTATCAATGTTTATTGATTGACATGTCTTGCACTATTATTTACTTGTTTTATTGATATATGCCCTTATTAATCTTTTAGAACCATACAGAACTAAATATAAAAATATATTTACCAAAACTAACAAAAAGCAATTTGTTCAAAATTTTTTTTGAAATTTGAGAATATAGTTATCATCTTTTTATTTCTTCTATCCATTCTCATATGGGAATGCTAAAAAACAACAACAACAACAACAATAAAATTGAATAAAGGATAGGATAGCCAACATAGGACAATAAGAATTAATGCCTGAGAGTAGACTGAAATAAATGCCCTAAAAAAAAGGTCTTATGGATGGATCATGTCTGTTAAATTTCTAGAAAGTTTATTACACCTGATTAAAAATAAAAGTTTTCACCCCAAAATAGGGGGGAAATTTAATTAATACACATTTTCAAAACAGTAATTAATAAAATTTAACCACAATTTCTATATCCACTTTGAAGAGGGGGTAAAGTGTAAAATTGGAAAATAAAATAAGCTCCAATAGCCTCCTATTACCTCTAAGATAAAATATAAAATTTTTTATTTGATCAAAAGCTCTCTGTATGTTTTTGGTGGCAAAGGACTAGAAAATCAGGAGTGTCCATCTATTGTGGAATGACTGAATCAATTAAAGTATATGAACATATGGGTGAAAAATATATATATGTATTTGTGTAAATATGTACATACAGAATTGAACCAGCTATACCCAGCGAAAGAATTCTGGGAGATAACTATGAACCATTACATAAAATTCCCAATCCCTACATTTTTGCCCACCTGCATTTTTATTTCCTTCACAGGCTAATAGTATACTATTTCAAAGTCTGATTCTTTTTGTACAGCAAAATAACTGTTAGGACATGTATACTTATATTATATTTAATTTATACTTTAACATATTTAATATATATTGCTCAACCTGCCATGGGGGGGAGGGAAGGAAATGGGGAGAAGGAGGGGGAAAATTGGAACAAAAGGATTTGCAACTGTCAATGCTGAAAAATTACCCATGCATATATCTTGTAAATAAAAAGCTATAAATAGATAGATAGATAGATAGACAGACAGACAGACAGATAAAATAAAAGACAGCTTAAGTCTCACCTTCTATAAAGGGAAGCTTCTTTCAACCTCCACACACCCCCACTCCCCCTTAGTGTCTTCCCCCTTTGATTGCCTCTCATTTACCCTGTGTATATTTTGTGTTCATAGTTGTTTTCATGTAGTCCTCCTCCATTAGAATATGAGATCCTTGAGGACAAAGATCCTATTTTTTCCCCTTTCTTTCTATTTCCAGTACTTGGCACATAGTAAGAGATTCTGAAAACTTACTGACCAACTAACTGGTCTTATGGCTAAGGATTTCAAACATATTATTCTTCTCCACTCAACCTTCAGATTTTCTACCTTGATTATTCCCAACTTTGTATAATACCACCACCACCATTCACTTTATCTGCTACTAGTTGAGGGAATCTGGGAATACCCCTGGACCTCATAATAAATTTATTTTATCTAAACTCAAATGAGTTTTCATTGCTGCAAGATAATCTTTTTTTATCTCTTGACTTCATCCAATATTCCTCAAAGCTATTATTCCAAACCCCTTCCTATTCCTTATACCCTCTTCTCTTAGTTCATACTATATTAAAGAGACTAAAATTTTATCAGTCATGAATTCTCTCATCTTCCCTGTTCCACATCTTGGTGAGTTGGATCTCAAGCATTTATTAAATATTTATTATGTGATGAGCTGGGATTGAAGAAACAAAGAAAGGCAAAATTACAGTTGACTTCAGGGAGCTCACATTCTAATGGGGAAGATAGCATGTAAATATTTTACGTACATATGAGATATATATAGAGTAAGTGGAAAATAAGCTCATAGGGAAGACAGTAATAGCTAAGGGGGGTAGAGAAAGGCCTCCAGCAGAAAGTGAAGTTTGAGCTGAGTCTTGAAGGAATTCATGAAAACAAAAAGGTGGAGTATCCCAAGAGCATTCCAGACAGAGACAGAGGCAAAAAGAAAGAAAAGAGAATGTTATGGTTTAGGGATAGCAAGAGGACAATGTAATTTGATCATGGGGTACATAGGGGATTTGTAAAAGATATGAAGACTCCCTAGCTGTGTGATCCTGGGAAAGTCACTTAACCCCAATTGCCTCAGGAAAAAAGATATGAAGATTAAAAAATAGTCAAGTTATGAAAAGTTTTAAATTAGAAAAAATGGCTCAGGGAAAACCCCTTGGGGTTCACTCATATTAATCATATTAATGGGAGTGACATAAGTAAAGAACCAATAAAGGAGATTGTGATGGAGCAATAAAGCAGATAGGAAGAGTATGAAGAGACAGCCAAATCATGAAACTGTAGACAGGAGATATTATTCTAGAAAAGGTGATCAATAATGTCAAATGCTACATAAAGGTCAAAAAGGATGAGGATTGAAAAAGGACATTAGATTTTGTAATTAAGATATTAGTAGCTATGAAAGGGGAAGAAAAGGAAAGACAAGGGAAAAGAGGGAATGAAAGGAAATAAAAAGGAAGGCAAGAGAAGGGAAGGGAAGAAGAATGGGAGAAAAGTAGGAAAGGACTCATCTGTAAAATAATGGGATAGGACTACATAATTGTTGAGATCTCTTCCAATTCTAATAATTTGAGGCTAAGCAAACAATGTGTCTGAATGGTTTCTCATTTCATCTTATTTTCCCCTAGACTCAAATATTTAATCAGTTCATTGCAAGGTACTCTTCACACTTAAATATATCAGCAAGGTACACTATATTTATTTTGCATATATTTCGATCTTCATATGTTATTTCCACTCAGTAGAAGGTAATTTCCTTGAGGGCAGAAATTGTTTCATTTTTATTATTGTATCAGTAGCACCTAGAATGATGCTCAAAACATAGAAGTGCAAAGTGCTTAATAAATAATTGCTGGTTAAATGATAGTGCTTAGTATTGTGTTTCTCAATCAGAAATTATGAGCAAAAAATATTAGAAATATGCTAAATAATCAAGCTGCGAAGTCTGACAATTTTTAATGATTTATGTTCTGTTACTAAGGTCCATGATATTTTAATTTTAGCATATAATTGTGTCTTCTTAAAGTAATTAAAAACTATTAGATTCTGATCATTTATACTTATAAATGACCAATTGCAGGTAAAGTTTTTACAGGAGCTTGACTCTGATATCTATTTTTCTTTCATTCTCTTTTCTTTTGGTGGGCACAAGGAAAAATAGTTTGGATATAATTGAGAGATTTACGTGGTTCCTCTAAAAACAACAACAATACAAAATATTAAAGCCTTCACCAATTATTAAGGAGACAATCAGAAAATGCAACCTCTAACCCTCATGGAAAAAATGTGTCCTATAACATACAAAGGGCATTCCATGACATATGTACAGCCAGAGGAGATGGAGATCTGCCAAACTCAAAAATAATAATAATAAAATGTGACTATAGAATCTCTTTGCAACTGAATAACACAGCCATTACTCAGTTACTCAGCTTAAATGTAGTTATTTAGTTTTATCAGTAAAATTAAGAGCAGACCACTACTAATAACATAGCAAATGATCAAATGTCTTATGTAATGGTCATTACCTAAAAGCTATAAAGTAAGGAAATCAAAGTGTTTTCTGAAATTCTCAACTGAGAAATTATTGATTTTTTCCACTGTCAACATCCTATCTTTACATCAACTTTATTAACATAAAATATAAGAATTTATTGAAATATTTCTGTAAAAAATAAATATGGGAATTAGTATTATATTATTTTTAATATAGGAAACCACAACTATCAACGCTATATTAATACATTTATTGAAAATAATCTTGCAATAAAGCCTGAATTTGCAAAACCCAAAATCATTGTTAAAATTTGTCCAAGATGACCTTGATTTCAGAATACAACTCCCTGCCCCCAACACATCTGTTCTGTCCCAATCATTATCAAGTTGAATGGCAACATTCTGTCAAGTTCTATAACAACATGTCTGCTAATACTGCACTTCTCATTTTTATTCTCTTATTGGGTATGCTTATTATAATAATATCATAAATCATGCTTTTTGCTTTATGACATATATGTCATATGACATATCATATGCTTTATGACACAATCAGTTGGTAGCCCATATTAAAAAAAACTACAATGGATTCAGTGGGATCTGTTACTTTTTAGAGAAAGTAATAATCATTTATGGAATTGTTTTAGACAGCTAAAATCAACCAACTTCCATATATTTTTGATACATTCTTTAGGGGATTGTTTATGACATCACTCAATATTTGCTTTTAACAAAATGGCAGTCACTAAGCATCCAATCCTGGATTTATGCAAGTCATATTAAAATTGGTTACAGCAATAAATGTTATGAACCTTGGTAATATTTCATGATATTAGGTGCCTGCCACAACAAAGCTTACAGTGACATTGTAAAACAAAATAGTTTAGTGGAGAAAAAAATTTTTAAAGGATATCTTTTCTTCATACAAAAATTTCAAATTACTATTGCTAAATCACCCCAATATTTTCTCTTTATACTATCTTTCCAATACTCACTTTACAATAAATAATAAGCCTCACAGAAAAACAATTAAAAATTCCATGATGAATTTTTCATTTAACTATACTTTATTATATCTTAATATTATGTTATGTTTCAAATTAAATCTACTTTGAAAGTATTTAAGCCATAAGAAGAAATTCACTTTTAAGTTATTTATTATTAATTCCCTAAGTTTTGACTCAAGTATAATTTTTCAAAACTAAAATATGTCAACAATGGGTTTTGTTTCTTAAAAAAATATACTTATCAGTCTTTGGTTTGAAATGACCAAAAATATCCTTTTATTAATAATGTGTTGACATTATTGGTAAAATGATTAAATTACCTAGGAACTTTGTCTTTTGAACCCTTTTTAATCACCACATTATAGGATTTAGAGATAAAGCTAAGAAATCATCTTGTCTAGCCCTCCATTTCAGAGAAGAGAAAACAAACCAAGAGAACTGAGATGAAGCTTAGGGTCACAGATTAGAAAAGAATGGCAAAGAGAAGTTAAAAGATTTGGTCATGGTCATGAGGCCAGCAAATACCAGAGGAAGGTTCAGGCAAAAGTGCTGCCTGACTGAATCCTTACTCTTTCAAAGCTGGAGGCAACAATAAAGCATGTATCTTATTATCATCATCACCCCTTAGAGGTCTGAAATGTAAGGATTTTGAGGTTCAAAAACCAAGGAATCTAGCTCATGTGAAGAGTCATCAAAGTCCAGGTGCAAGACAAAAGTCAAGACAACTGGCTATGGTCCAAAGTGCAGTGAATGACCTTGGTATCTTCAATGTCTGCCCAAGCTCTAAGCACTCCACAGCACCTGCCTCCATTGCCTTCAGGACCTACTGGAACAAATTGTTCATATCTGCTCATTCTACCAGGGAAAGATTTCACATACTTAGAGTAGATACTACATTTAACTCCCCCACTGGTTTTGAGGCCTATTGTTTTTTCTTAGCCTGATTTATCCCATCTTCTGAAATGATTTTTCAGGGTAAGACTACTACAGATGCTGTAACTTCTTGGAGTTACAGGTGAAAGTTGGATGCCAGGTGATGACAATGATGGAAAGCAGTCTTGAAGAGGTCCTGGCAGCCTTTATACCCTTATTACCCTTCCCTAAACACCTGCATATCCCTTCTCAAAATAAGGTCCTACATATTCCTAGGGCATTCACCTGGATTCACGGCTTTTTTAGTTTATATAAGAAATAGAAACTAAAGATAGCATGGCCCCTATGTAACCTTAATTATATCTGGATGTCTCCCAGACAAACAATAGCATCTGACATTGAAATTTATCTATACAGAGGATAGACAGACCTGTCTTTTCAGGGGCATAATGAATTTCCAGTGAAAGATTCCCTCTATCAATACAGGTTGAAACTTATACTCAGAGGTTTGCTTATAGAATCATGAGGTTAAGTGACTTGTCTAGGGTCAGACAGCCAGTATATTAGAAGCAAAACTTGAACCCAGGTCTTCCTGACTAGCTTTTATCTGTTATGTCACACTGCCTCTCACATATATATACACGTATTGAACACACATGAGAAAGAGACGATTGCCATACCTTAAGATGCTATGCTAGGTGCTATGAACTAGAATTACACAGACTAAAAGGAAACCATACTTACAGTATAAAATACATGGAGGGGAATAATGTTGAATCAATTTATAAAGGCAGGTGGGATTCAGGTTATAACGGGCCTTAACAGAAGTCTGAGGAATTTGTTTATCCTAAAGGAAGTAAGAAACCCCTCAAGCTTTTGGAACATGTGGGTCACAATGTGAAAAAAAAAATAGTAAAACAAAATCAAATGAAGCACTTAGTTTTCAAACAAGCAAATCAGAATACTGCCACAACAATAAATATGATGTATTGTGACTTGTAGGTTCTGGGAAGTTTGGATCATTTGGGAACTTCTGGGAAACTACATTGAAATCCATTGTATTTCCTAGTACTAAGCAGAGTCTATAACAGTAGAACTCCTCTAAAGCTGTCTGAAGTATTAGCTTCAGTTGATGGATGCCCTAGCTCCCCCATGAACTACTATTTGGTCAATTTTCACTATTAACAAGCATAAAAAGAAGATGCTACCCTAGCCAGACACTTAATTTAGACAAACTCAGCAAAATTTCTGTTCTTAAATTCAGGAGCTGTAACAATACTATTCATTCATTCAACAAATATTCAATGAGATTTTACCATATAATTAATTCTGTTATTAGGTACCTCAGGAGATATACAGAGAGTTTCACCTACATCTATGGAATCTTAATTAGACACCCCCCCCAAAAAAAAAAAACAAGCAATTTGTGCCATTATACTAAAATATTTACTATTTCATTCCAAGTTCTTTGAAGGAGGGAGTGCTTTGTTTTTGTTTTTATATTTGTAGCATAATGCTTGCACATAGTGAATGATTCCTGAAATTGACTATGAAAGAGTATAGTGCTCATCAATCTGATGAAGCTAAATCCTGACAAAAAATTCAGAGAACAATAAAATACATCCTAAAATGATCTATTTATTTTCTCCAAAAAGTAATTAACTTTATTCTTTCTTTGGAAACTTGTAAAACATAGGCAAGTAGGAGTTGTACATTTTAGTAAAGTCATGTGATTCTGAGGTAATTCTTTTTTTTTTGGTTGTTTTTGTTAATTATTGATTTTTGGATCAAATAAAGTAATATAGTACTTAGAAAACAACTTACCCTCTAAGTCAAACTTCAGTGTCTATCATTTTGAAATATAATACTGGAATAGCAATTTCATGATAGTTTTCATAGGATCATAGTTTGAAAGTTAGAAGTGATTTTAAAGATCACCTAATGTAATAACCTCATCTTACAAGAGGAAATTGGCTTGAAGAAGCTGGTATTATTTTATGTCACATAAGTAGGAACTAGTAGATTATTATTGCTTGGTCCTTTTCCAGTCTTCACAACCCCATTTGAGGTTTTCTTGGCAAAGGTACTGGAATGATTTGCCATTTCCTTCTCCTGCTCCTTTTACAGATAAGGAAACAAAGGTGAGCAGAGTTGAAGTGACTTGCCCAGGGTGTCTGAGTCCAGATTTGAGTTCAGGAAGATGAGTCTTCCTGGCACTCTATTCAATGTGACACTTAGCTGTGCCAAGGAAATAGCAATATTTAATATTCAAATCTTAGGTCCTTGGATTCCAAAAAAGAATACGCTCTCATCTTTACCACATTGTAGCAAGTAACCAAAATGGTTTCTTGCAAGTATCTGATAAATAGAGAAGTCAGTTTCCACCAAACCAATAAAATGGGACCACTCATATGACAAAAATCCTAAGAAGAAAAACAAAATTTTTCCTTTTTTAGTATGTGTCACTCTACTGGGGTTATATGACTAAAATCACATAGCTAATAAATGTTAGGGTCTGAGGCTGGGTTTGAACTCAGAACCTCCTGACTCCAGGGTTGAATACTTTATCCACTGTGCCATCCAGCTGCCTGAGAAAAACACATTTCAAATGTTTCTGTCATGCCAATCTCTGAAGAATGGTTTAAATGACTCAGCCACATTTAACTCAAAATAATAGCCTAAATTATTGATTTTTATTATATTAGGACTTTGAGGATATCTTATATTTATGATACTGTTTTAAAAAGTTAACCAAATTAAGTTTAATTTCTTCCTTACAAATATATTTACTCATCTATAAATATTACAGATCTGTCAGACTATAACCAAGCAAAGGTAAAGATCAGTAAATAAAAACAGAAAAAAATATTATATTGTCTAAATCAATATATCCCACTAACTAAAAATCACAATTTATGGAAATTTATGACATACTAAATATTCATAACTAAAAAAAAAAGTTATTTGGGGGAATTTTAGAAAACAACATAAATCTTACATGCAAGATTTCTGAGAAATGTTTTAAGTTAGGCTACTTTACTACTGATAATCTTTGAGCAGAGAAAAAATCCTAAAAATAAAGATTTGAAACAGTATTATCTTTGTATCAAAATGATATTACACTGTATTATTTCTTGAAAATAATTTAAAACATTTTTTAAAATTTTATAGTTTATTACTGAAATTTCCTTTTTTTAAACAACAAATCTCTGAGACAACCAAAACCTTCTACCATGCAGACTAATCCTCCTGGTTAACGTCTAGCTCTAATTAGCCATACATGCCACTCCTAAAAGCATTTTCTATGGATACCACTTTATCCAAGAGGCTTTACCACTCTGATCCTTTTCAAGTGTATCTTTATAATTTCCATTGGTCTTTATTCTCAGTTCATATGCTACTTGATACTTCTGCAGTATTTGACATCAACCACCTCCTAGATACTCTCCTCCCTTAATATCTGTAGTACTATTCTCTCGTAGTTCTCTATTCTTTCAAACTTCCCTATTTCCACTGAAAGCACACCATTTTCTTTCAAGTCACTCAGGTCCCCAAATTCATAATCATCCCTCCCTTTTCCCTATATCCCTATGTTCCATCAAGGGCCAAGTTGTGCTGATTCTACCTCTAAAAATATTTTCCACAGATCCATTTTTGTCCATTCATCCAATGTCTGTGCTAATTCAAGCCTTCAGAATGTCCTGCCTGGACTATCACAAAAGCCTCCTAATTTAATTTTCCTGCTTCCATCTTCTCCCATTCTCCAAAAATTGTATCAAAGGAGATAATGTATGTAAATATTTTGCAAACTTTGAAGCATTATGTAAATGGTAACGATTGGTTTTGCCATTATTATTATTAGCTCCAAAGGTATAATTCTGGCTATATTATCCTAGTGCTAAAAAATATACAGTGATTCTACTGTTTCTCAAGATAAAACTCTTCAGTTTAACATCTAAAATCGTCCATAATCTTCCATAGTCCACTTTACCAAATATTTTGTATTATTCTTTCATTCATTTTATTTTAGCCAAACTATCTTACTCATCTCATCTCCTTCATATTAATTGTACCTCACATCTAATATATATCTCCTCATCTTCATATCTATCTCTTAAAGAGAATTCTCTAAAAAGTCAGCTCAGATGCCAATTCCTTTAGGAAGCCTTTTATTATTCTCAAGTTCTTAATTCTCTTGCTTCTCAAATTCCCTTGGTTTTTATTACTTGTTTAAGTCACACCTCACTGTTAATGATCTCATTTGGGATATTATTGGTAAAGATGCTAAGTGGTTATCCATTTCCTACTCCATCTCATTTTACAGAAGAGGAAACTGAGGCAAACAGGGTTAAGTGGCTTCCTCAGTGTCACAAAGCTACATTAGTAGCCGAGTAGTCTGAAGTCAAATTTGAGCTCAGAAAGATGAATCTTTATGAGTCTTGAGTCATCTATCTACTACACCACCTACCTGTCCTATCTATGTTTTATTGCTCTATGAATATGTTGTAAATCCCTTTCCTCTGTCCCAGACATTGCATAGTGTTTTGGATGTGGTAGACACAAAACAAGCTTGTTGAAAGGAACTGAATTCTCAGGAGTAAGGAGCATAGAATCCTAACCATGGCCTGTCATTCACGTCTATCATCTCATTTAGTGCAAATAAACACTAAAGCCACAATTTCCACTTAGTGAGCCCAAATGTACCACATTGTATACAATGATTTTAATCCATTATATGTGCTTCTCCCCCAAAAAATATAGGACCATATTTGATTCATGTTCTTTAATAGAAAGAATTAAGGGAGGGAAGTTGGAAGGGAACTTAATTTAAGACCCATAACTATTCCAGGATGAGGTTGTTTAATTACAATATCTGGCATAGAATACTTATGCAATAATTAAAGTATTTTATGGTGTATCACTGTGTACAAATAAAGTTATTCCATAGCTAGCGACATGATCTTTTCAAGATCCAAGCTCATAAATCTTTCATGCTTCATTCCATATTATTAGACACCTTCATTTAAAGAAGAACAGTGTCTAGTTATTATAACCAACAAGAGAGAATCTTTCTTTTATTTAAAGTTGGGAATAGAAAAGTGATAAATTTTAATGTTCGGGCTAGCTTTCTGGAGGTCCTTTGGACGGGCCTTGGTCTCAGCCGGATAGACACCATGAGAATGAACAGGAATAGAATCTAGAGTCTTTATTCTGGCCCAGACTTGATCTTAGTGCAGGAGTGTAGTGGTCAGAAATGGAATGTCTCTTTTCCAGTCCTTAGCCCTGATATACCTTATTGTAATTACATCATTACCGCATACTGATTATGTGTGAACTAGAGAACCATTACATCACTATACTAAGTACTAATATATGTGAACTAGAGAATCATCATCTTATCCATTCCACTGAGGTAACACCTTGTTTCAAGTATACTTCTCCTGAGTTCCCGCCCACTATAATAAATGGTCATTTTAATTCCATAAAAGTAACTGTTCTAAATAACTTATTGAGGAAGTGTAAAAGCAAATGTCAGTGAAAGATTCTTTAATAAATTACAATCTTTGTCTTGAGAAATCACTACTAGATATTTAAAAAAATAATAATCTTTATTCAATCCTTTGCCTCTGATTTGGGCAACTAGTGAAACAATGTAATCAGTCATACTGTATCACAAGGCACTGAGCAAGAAATAAGAGTCTTAATAGTTATGCATGAAAAGTTACTTGGTAGAGCTGTAAATTGCTTCTAGAGTTCTGAAAATAATTTGGAATTATGCAACAATAGTCAATAGTTCAAGCCTTTTGACCTAGTAATCTCACTATTGGCATATATCCTAAAAATGTTTAAACAGAAATAAAAGTCACAAATATAGCTTTTTGTGGTAATAAAAACATAGAAACTAAAAAAGTGCCTAGCAAATGTGGACTGTTTGAACAAATTGTGGTATGTAGAGTTAATGGAATATTACTGTGCCATAATAAATATGAAGAATTCTTTGAAACAGGAAAACTTGAAGCGATGCAGAGTGAATAAAGTAGAATCAAGATGATAGTATATAAAATGTAAATCATGCATGAAGTATTTCTGACAAATGTTTTAAATGAGACTACTTTAGTATTAATAGTCTTTGAGCGGAAGAAAAAAATCCCAAAAGTAGAAAATTATCTCTAGAAGCTTCCCTGTCCCCTTCTATTTTTATCAAGGATATTATACATGTGAGTATAGATCATTCTCACAAAATATTTTATAGAGATGAGCAAATAGACTTAGAATCACTGATGTCTTTTTAGTCATCTTTTTTATAACACTTAATTTTTAATGATTTTTTTCCATTCTTTTAGAATTTCTCTCTCTTTCAGATATCTTAAAAGTCAATGCTGAAATTCATTTAAAATTCTTTTGCAGTTTGGAACACAAGGTTTTGCAAGGGTGGATGTTGAGAATTATCTTTGCATATGTTTTGAAAAAAAAGTTGTATTTTTAAAAATCAAATAAAATTCTTTTGCTTCAGGGTAAGCTTTCCTCTTTACATATTTGGTCAGTTACTTGTCAGATAGTTTTATAAATTCAGATAGTTTTATAAAATCAAATTCATAGATTTTGGAAAGCCAGTTCAAGAAGCATTTTGTTAATTTTACTTTAATGCTTTCTCAAAAGAACCACTTCAGTGTAGATGACAGGAAATAAATATTATAGCATAAATATCATAAATTTCAATTATCATATAACTGTCTATTCCAGCTGTCATAAGAAAGCCAAATAAGCCCAGAACAATAATATCTAACAACTGGTTGTACAATTTCTTTTATTTGATGCCACAGGAAATAAAGTTCTAAACTGTAACTGGATTATTAGATTATATCATTGCAACTAAGCCAACAAAGAAATTGTTTCTAATAATTGCCTTAACTAAAGTTATAATTGCTAATCAGTTAATTAACGAGCATTCATTAAACAATGACTACACATCAAGCACATACTAAACACTTTATATGTAAAGAAAAAACTAGTCTCTTCCCTTGAATTTACATTTTACCATTGACATGTAAATAACAGAGATAGATAAGTGGCACAGTAGATAAGACGCCAGGCCTGAAATTGGGAAGACCTGAGACCAGCCTCAGACATTTTTACTACTTATGTGGTTCTCTTACCCCCAGTTTGCCCTGGGTTTTCTCCGCTGTAAAATGGGAATGGTAATAACAATAGGTATCTATCTCCTAGATTTGCTGTGAGGATTAAATGATGTAATAATTATAAAGTGTTTATCACTGTGTCTAGCACATAGTAATCATATAAATGTTAGCTATTATTATTAGATAAATAATCTAATGGGGATTTGATTGACAACTTGAGGGGAAACACGGAAAGATATCGCCAAAGAAGAAAACTGCCAAGTTATCTTCCTCATGAAAAACTTTTTAGAAGCATGAAACAAGAAACCTTCCACTTTTAATAGAAAGGTATCATATAAGGGAATTGTCAGAATCCTATCTGCTTCATCTCCTACTCTGAGGATGAAACATCATCAGGTCTCCTAATTCCTAATCCAATAGTCTTCCCACTATACCATGAAAACCAGAACCCAATGGCACAAACATTTAATTTGTATTGAAATAATGACTACCCAAAGATTTGTCAGATGTGTTTTATCTCTTACAATGTTTGTTTAAAAAAAAAGTGACAATTCTTGAGTATTTAGGGGAAAAAGTAATTTATTCTGTGACTTCATTTTTTACTGAGGTTCTACTTGGATGACTCATTCTAGGGTTCTTCAAGGTTACGCCACTGCCAGAGTATGAGCTCTCAAATACAAAATCCACTAAGTTCAAGAAATATGTATTACCCACTATGTGCTTGGCACTACGCTAAGTACCTGAGATACAAAGAAATCTCTACCTCTACAGTCTGTTAGGAGAACACAACAGATAAACACATATCATAATTTTAGGAAGAAGACTATAGTAACAGGCTTCACATGAGGGTCTGGAGACAGATGAAAAGTCCTCTAGGACCAAATTATGTAGGTTTAGAGAAGCTCATTCCCAGAAACACTCATTGTTGATTTTTTTTTCCTTTGGTCACAGCAATTCTGCAATTAAGGCATCAAGAGGTTGTGATTTGTACAGGCAGGGATAATCAATGACATAGATTAAATCATGAGTTTTTAAAGTATTAATGTGAAATAGAGAAGAGCATTTATAACTAAGATTGAGACTAAATTTTTAGCTAATTGATAGAGGATATATCAGTGCTTAATTTTAATAGCTTCTCTATCTCCCAAAAATCCTTTAGAGGAAATAAAGGGAAAAAAGATAATAGTACTCCCTCCTACTTTCCATAGATCAATCGCCTTTATAGAAAGGAAATGTTTGTGCTTATTATAGACCCTACTGAGTAGATGTTATTATAGACCCTACAAAACAAATGTTGTATTTGCCAGTACTTCAGTGTCAACTCTTCCCCAAATCACAGATTAATTATCCCTACAATCATAGGTAGGTAGATGACAATATAGATGGACCATGGATAGATTTTGGCTCTTTGATTTCTACTACTCATTAATCACTTTATCTGTCCATGAATATATAATTAGTGAATAATTCATATAATCCACTGCTATCCATGCAATTTCAAAAGAATGAAATAGCCCCAAAATTTTGGATAGGTTTCCTTTAGCTTTTATGTGGACATGAACATGAAGAGTACTAAATATTTGGTGGGCATGGATTAGTTGTGAGCTGAATCATTGGAATATATATCCACATTAATGATATAATATCTACTGATATGGGAAAGTATTGTGAAAAGCTTGGTTGGCTCTATGGAGTTATATTATTTCAAAATTCTCCTTTTTTAAAATTTAAGGGCTCCCCTTTCTTCCTAATATCACATGCAGGCAGTCTGTCTATTCTCAAAATAATCATGCATTAGAGTATATTCAAAAGGTATCCATGTACTATCACAAAGAGCATTATAGTTTTTCTTAAAGCACATTGTCAATTTTTGCTTTGACCTATAATTGCATGGGTGAAACCATATTCAACATCTTAATATATTGATGTTATCAAGAAACAACACTTAGTTACAAACCACTTTAAAGTCTAGATAGTTCTATTTAAGCCTCATAACACTAATGTTGTTACTATCCAAACTGTGTCCAAAACACTCCAAAATAAGATACAAAAAGATGCACTCTTTATAACCATTCTCAAAGACAAAAATAGAGAGAGCTACATTTAGAGTAGGGAAAGACTAGAAGTAACATCTCTGATATAGAGATACCTGTCCAAAAACTACTACAATCAACAGGCACCTGCTCTGCTATTCATTGTCTTAGGGAATTTGCTGGGAGACTGAAAAGTAAAGTGAATTGCTTAGGATGTGTTAGTCAATGTGGTCTCTAACCCAAATCCTACTAACTCTAAGACCAGTCTTCCAGCAGGCTGTGTATAGTTACACACAACTCAGTTTTTAAGTTTATAATCTATATGACTTAATTATATAAAACTATAATATATCTACCTCCAAAATAATAAATCAATTATTGCACTACAGTTACATTGGGCAAATTTACAATAATAATAGCAATAATAATTGTGGAGGGCTGAAACTCTGAAAAAGGTATGCTTGAATGAGACAAGAGAACACTTATGGCTAATTACCTATTTGCTGTGAGATAATAGCTCTATAAGCATATATTTAGATGATAGTTTTCCTCACCTTTGGTGCTTCCTGAATGCTTCCTGAATGAGGTAATCATAGGTAAGGATTGGAGGGCTGAGGTAGAGAAGTCAGGGTTACTTGGCTGGAGGAGGAGGAGGAAAGAGGCTGGAGAATCCAGACTGCAGAATCCAGGATACGTCTTTGGCAAGCCATGTGGCAGCTTGCCTGCCTCCTTTACTTCTCCCCCTAAAGACTAAGAACTTTGATTTATCCTGACTCTGGTTGATCCTGAGGCCCTCCAAGGAGCTAGTCTGGATATTATAAATAATAGTTCATATTTATATGGTATTTTAAAATTTACAAAGCACCTTCCTTATAAACAGCATTGTAAGGTAGATAGTAAAGTATATTCATTTAAAATAAGGAAACTGAGGCAACAAGAGTTGATTGATATTCTCAGGGTCAAATAGTGTATATCTGAACTAGAAAGGGAATCTGGATTTCCTGATTTAAGTATAGTATTTTTTTTCTCCTGCATCATGCATAATTTTGCAAATAACATTCATTAATGACAAATTTATCATTTGTCATCAATTACTGGGCCAGCTAGGTGGGGCAGTGAATAGAGTTCCAGGCCTGAAATCAGGAAGACTTATCTTCCTGAATTCAAATGAACCTAGATACTTACTAGCCATGTGACCCTGAGCAAGTCATTTAACCTTGTTTGCCACAATTTCCTCATCTGTAAAATGAGGTGGAGAAGGAAATGGCAAACCACTCTAGTATCTTCGCCAAGAAAATCTCAAATAGGGTCATGAGGAGTCAGACATGACTGAAAAACAACTGACTGAACATTAATTTATGACAAATTAAATTATAATAAAACCATAATCAAGCATTTAACAGGCCAAGAATCATTTAAGGATATCAACTCCAATAATCAAAGCAATTTTATAATTTAGTAATGATAGTTAAAGAAATAGTAGGTGGCAATGAAATATCCTAAGATAATTCAAGTTCAAAATTCAAAGACATTTTTACTTTTTCTTTGCCTTCCACCAGTGTTAGGAAGACTTGTTATTTATGTTTCTAAATGTTTCTCATCTTTTACCTTCTCACTGCATTTCCAAAGGTACAGCCGTACTCTAGGAGCTCACCTATAAATTACTACTACAGTCTCTTACTTTGTCTCCCTACCATTAGCTTCTCCCCGTTTGACTTGCATAGAGTTATTCAGGCCAGTCTTTTTCTTTTTTTTTTTTTTTTTTTTTTTTTTAATAGCCTTTTATTTACAGGATATATACATGGGTAACTTTACAGCATTAACAATTGCCAAACCTCTTGTTCCAATTTTTCACCTCTTACCCCCCCACCCCCTCCCCTAGATGGCAGGATGACCAGTAGATGTTAAATATATTAAAATATAAATTAGATACACAATAAGTATACATGACCAAAACGTTATTTTGCTGTACAAAAAGAATCAGACTCTGAAATATTGTACAATTAGCTTGTGAAGGAAATAAAAAATGCAAGTGTGCATAAATATAGGTATTGGGAATTCAATGTAATGGTTTTTAGTCATCTCCCAGAGTTATTTTTCTGGGCATAGCTGGTTCAGTTCATTACTGCTCCTTTGGAAATGATTTGGTTGATCTCGTTGCTGTTGATCTCGTTGCTGAGGATGGCCTGGTCCATCAGAACTGGTCATCATATAGTATTGTTGTTGAAGTATATAATGACATTTCACTCAGCATCAGTTCGTGTAAGTCTCTCCAGGCCTTTCTGAAATTATCCTGTTGGTCATTTCTTACAGAACAGTAATATTCCATAATATTCATATACCATAATTTATTCAGCTATTCTCCAACTGATGGACATCCATTCAGTTTCCAGTTTTTAGCCACTACAAAAAGGGCTGCCACAAACATTCGTGCACATACAGGTCCCTTTTCCTTCTTTATAATCTCTTTGGGATATAATCCCAATAGTAACACTGCTGGATCAAAGGGTATCAGGCCAGTCTTTTTCAAGCATTATTTTGACTCTATTCTCTTCTGCTTAACATTAGAATAGCAGTTTTTGTTAAATTTATTAAAACTGAATCTACAAAGGGCAACTAGATGGGGGAATGGATAGAGCATTGGCCCTGAAGTCAGGAGAACCTGAGTTTAAATCTGGGCTCTGACACTTAATACTTCTTAACTGTGTGACCCTGGGCAAGTTACTTAATTACCACAGGGGGAAAAAACTGAATCTACAGAGGACTCAAAGCTATCCTTTGGTTGGCCTTCCACTATCTTCAAACTTGTACTTGCTATCCTGGTCACTATTTCAGGAAGATCCTGTCATATTCCACTTTATTCCCTATTCCCAGACCCGTTCAGCAACTTCCAGTCCTTGGTTAGAACATAGCAAGCAATTAACAAATGTTTTTGTATTTATTGAAATATGAAGGTGACCCCAATGATAAACTGTCAACAGGATATATTAGGTAGATTTTCTTCTTTTGTATGTATTTTAATTTTTATAATAGCTTTTTTATTTTTCAAAATACATTCAAAGATAATTTTCAACATTCACCCTTGCAAAATTCTGTGTTCCAAATTTTTCTCCCTCCCTTCCCACTTCCCCCTTCCCCTAGACAGCAAGTAATACGCCAATATAGGTTAAACGTGCAATTTTTCTAAACATATTTCCACATTTAACATGCTGCACATAAAAACAACAGATCAAAAAACGGAGAAAATGAAAGAAAAAACAAGCAAACAACAACAATAATAAAAAGATGAAATATGTTGTGCTCCACATTTAGTCCTTCAGATGGATTTTTCAAAATGAATGGCAGGTTAAATTGAACCATCCATGCAATTGACTTCACAGCTATCCTTGAAGCTAGTGGCCTATGTTTTCATGCTATCCTATTATCACAAAGAATGCAGACTATAGCTGTAGCATAGAGATATCTCTGCATGAAGCTAAGTGGCCCATACAGGAATTGAACTGAATTGACCTTGTTTTCAAAAGAATCATGTTCTAATCAGTTGAGCTAACCCAACTACTTAGTATATACACATAAATAGAATCAGGAAAACTCCTGAATTCAAGAAAAAGTGCTTTTCACAGTATATTTTGATAATATATAGTAATCTAGCTCTTTAACTCATTTAAGAGTACTTCATTTAACTAATTCTTTCAACTTAACACAAGCATATTTCACTGCAAAGTCTATAAATATCAAGTGTGATTTCCCTCTTATTTTATAAAATGATGTTATTTTAGAACTTTAGAGATCATCTAGTCCCACCCACTCATTTGACAGATAAGAAATTTAAACAGTTGCATTCTAATTCAAGGCCTCAAGTTAAAAACAAAAAAATAAAAAAAGCAAAATCTGAACTCCACTTCATAGATACCTAGATATCTTAGCAGAGAATTCGGAATCAGGAAGACCCCAATTCAAATCCTGCCTCAGATATTATTGGCTTATAACCCCAGACAGGTGACCTAACCTCTCTCAATCTATTTGCTCATCAAAAAAATAGAGATAGTAATAGTATCTGCTTCACAGGGTTGTAAGGATCAAATGAGTTGTGAAGAGCTTAATGAAACCTTAAAGTGCTAAAGAAATTTTAGCTGCTGTTATTAAAATCACAAGATGCTAGAGCTGGGGTTTTAGCAATCAATTTATTCAACTGCCTTATTTGACAAATGAAAGAAATGGGAAGACACTTGCTCTAGATTGAACAAACAGTAAACAGCAGAGAAGGGATAAGAATCTTTCTAATTTTTATAGAAACATGAGCAATTCAGAACAGATATAATAGCATCAAACTGAAAGTACAGGATTTAGGCAGGTGAGAACAGATATTCTCAGGCTTATGCTGAATTCTATGCTATGATAAAGAATTTAGGGACATTTCAGGGTGCATTAGCTTCATTTATTTAACGTGAACAAGTATTTAAAGGATAGGACTTGGTTAGATTTTAGGAGCATAGAAGTAGTGTTAGAAAGGAACGCAGAGGTTAATAATCCAACACTCTCATTTTATAGATTGGGGATAAAAGGTCCAGTAGATTAAGTGATTTGCTCTAAGTCACAGAGAGTATTAGAAGAAGGATCTGAACCCAGATCCTCCAACTCCAAAACTAATAGTCTTTCCACTATATCATAAGGATATCAATATTTTGGAGAAAAAAAAAAAAAAAAGATGTGACAGGCAAAATAAACCTTAATGTCACAGCTCCTAGGTGGCACAATGGATAGAGAGCTGGCTCAGAATCAAGAAGGCTTTGAACAAGAGTTCAACTCCAACCTCAGATATTGAGTACTTGTGTGACCCTAGGCCAATCACTTAATCCTGTTTGCCTCAGTCTCTTTCTCTATAAAATGAGAGAGAAGGAAATGACAGACCATTCCAGCATGTTTGCAAGAAATTCCCAAACAGGATCACAAAGAGTTAGATGTGACTTAACAACAAAGATTTGAAATATGATGAGTGTTTGCCCTGTTACTATGTATGTCACATTTCTATGATCTTAAGAGGGAAAAGATTGTGGCAAAAAACCTAATATCAATCAAAATAATACCTGATATTTATATAATCACAGACACACACATATCATATATCATATTATAGATCATCCTTTCACAATAATCCTATAAGGACTTACAGCTACTATATCCCGCTAACATTGAAATTATTATTGTCTGTTATTTTACAAAGAGATTAAATGATTTTTCTCCCTGTCATCATCTTGATAAAATACAAACTTAAATGGCTGGCATTTAAAACCCTATTCAGTATAGCTTTCCCCTCTCTTCCAGAAATTTCTTATTATCTTCTTTACACTCTCTACCTTCCAGTCAAACTGATCTGCTAGATGTCCCCAGACTTGACTTAAAATCACATATTTAGAGTATGGAAGGAACCTTAAAGATCTCTGTCTTTGCATGGATTGTACAAGATATCTAAAAGACCAATTCTCCCCATTTCCTTCTATTAGAATACCTGGGTTCCATCAAAATTCATCTTAAGTGCTATCTCCTATAAATAGCCTTTCATGATTCCATAATTGTCAGCACACCATTCATCCTAAAGATGCTTTGCTTTTATTTATTAGTGTGGGTGTGAGTATGTAGACACACAGATAGATAGATAGATATGTGTCTATGAATATATTTATGTGTATATATATTTGTGAATTGAAATATATGTATCTGGTCTCTGTATATATGTGCATGCATATATTGATAGATGTAGATATATGCCTGTGTATATATGCTTAAACATGTAGCTATAGATATATTTATAGATATAGGTATTCATTTGTCTGTACATTTATATTTGTTTATATATGTATATATATTACATATGTATATATTTAGTTTTTGTAGATATGTTATAATTGTCGTTCAGTCAGTCAGTCATGTCCATCTCTTCATGACCTATAAACCATACTGTCCATGAGGTTTTCTTGGAAAAGATATTAACGTGGTTTGCCATTTCCTTCTCCAGTAAATTCAGGCAAACCGAGATTGCATGACAGGGTCACACAGCATAAGCGTCTGAGGCCACATTTGAACCAGACCTTGCTGACTGCAAGCCTATAAAAGTCACCTAGTTGATTCCTATCGATAGATATATATGTATGTGTCTGTGTATATGCATATACGTAGTGTTTCTACTCACACAAAATAGAATGTTAGTGCTTTGAGAATAGAAATTACCTTATTTTATTTGAATCTCCAGGCCTGGCATATTGCCATCTAACTAGAAGATGCTTAGCAATGTTTTTTTAATATTGAATTGTCCAAGTTTACTCAGTAACTAGCAGAATCAGGCCTCAAATCCATGGAATCACACTATTTTCCACATTCTTTCCACTAGATCATGCTACCTCATTGCCTTGAAGCTTATTATACTTGAGCAATTATTTATCTTTGGAAAGTAAGAATAAAAATAGCCTCCCCCCAAAATTAAAATAATGAAAATAAAGATGGAGGACAAAAATCTAATGAACACCAAGTTAACTTATTGTTTTCCTAGGAAATCTCAATGCATTAAGTTTCTGTACCTCAGAAGGAAGTTGATTTCAAAATATAATAAAATATTAGACATGGTTTTTAGGAAAGTTAAGTTGCTGTTTAGTTCTCATTGACTTCTCTGGAAGGAGTTCAGTCTAGCTAAAACATCCTGCACAATGTTCTCATTTTGTGTAAACAAACATCTGATCTCTGGAAGCTATACGAGCTCTAAAGGTCTACCTAAAACTAAAACAAATGTGTAAGAATGCTATGAAGATCTGTGAACTGCTCTTCAGATTTTTTAAAAGTAAGTCTTAGGGATATTCTCCAGCAATCTAACATTCCTGAACAGGATGCCAAGTTCTTTTTTCCATCATATTTCCAAGTTGACAAGAGGAAAGAAACACTCAGATTCTGAAGTCAAGAGATCTCAGTTTGAATCCAGAATGCTTGATTATGAGCAACTCTGCTTTGACCTCGATTTCTCCATATGTTAAAGGAAAGCAGTTAACTAGATGATCACTAAGGTCCTTCCCAGTTCTAAAATGCTATGATTCTTTGTTCTAAATAACAGATTTCTGGACCAATGTGCACAAAAAAGTAGGTTCTAAGAGTTTCCTTTTAAAGAATTATGAAGTATATGAAAAATCATAGATCATATATGACCTTGGCTGCCAAACTGTATTTAGATATTAAAGGCTTGAAAAAAATCCATAAAATGATCTCTAAAGACTTCATATTAATGCAGAAAATAATTAATGATTTTAAAGAAAATTAATTTAGATTTGGGGAAAACTAACCATAAAGAAGTAGTTTAAAACTTGGGAGCTGTGACCACTAAGGTATTAAAAGAAGGTCTGTAATGATAACAAATATCATAATCTTAGGAACTACAATCATGCTCTGGTAATGCTCGCTGATTTTCTGCCAGTACTGTTTAAGAAAATCCTTAAGCCACCTAACTTCTTGTTTTTCCTATCTCAGAGCAATCAGCAGTCTTAGACCACTTGACTGAGCCCCCTTTCCCAACTAAATCACTGACCTAATAAATTCTGGTCTTGGTGGGGACAGGGGGTGGGGGGGAGGGGAGGGGAGGGTGTGGTCAGGATTGGGGTGGTGGTGATGGTTATTGTTCTGGAGAATAGCATAAAGTGAAGGAAGAAATCAATGGAACAACAGTGGGGTTTTTCCAGGAGAGGGTAAATTACAGAATAAAAGCACTAGCAGACATGTACTGTATATGAATCTTAAAGAAAATCCTTAATTAGACCTCAATAATGTCTCAACCTATTCCCTACTAACAACTTTTCAGAGGGAAGGGAATGTCAGAAGGGTCTTCTTATCTGAACAATGATATGTTTAAATTTCTAAGGTCCTCTCCAGCTCTTTGATTCTTTAATTATATTTGTGGTTTATTTTTCTTATCAGAATCCAATTATCAATTTTTCTGTAATATCTTGAAAATGTCCTGATGGGACTTAGAAAGCAAAATGTTGAACTTATTTCTTTCCTTATCTCCATGCTTAGAGTTGACCCTCCAAAACTGAGGCAAACTGTCTTTTAGCACTTTCTTCTCTTTTCCTTTTGGATACCAAATACCTCTTCCCAGCTGCCTATTCTGTTTCCATTCCCACTTTCTCTCATAAATCCCTAGCTAAGGGTTAGCTGTTAATTGCTTATGGCAGCATTTCTCCAATTAATTTAGCAAAGTCACATTAAGGGTTTGAAATATATTAACTAATCTCTAAGTGCTAGTCTGAGAAACAGCCTATGAAGCATCCCCAGAATAAAGGAAAGTGAGACATTTTTGGAATAAAATAGAAGATATTAAGTCAATTTATGAGCTGAGAAATGGATGTAGATAATATTTTCATATTTAATATATTTAGAGGAAAAGATATGTCCAGAATTTTTTGTATATTTTTCATGGGGCAACTATATAAATCCCATTCAATATCAGAGTTCCACAGAATGTAGTTTGGGAACTATTGGTTTATGGTATTACTTTTCCTAAGATATTTTAATAAATGATTCCTAAAGACTGAAAAGTCTTAAGATCTCATAAATATCACAGACCTCCCTCTTCCCCAAAGTAAATTAGCATTGGCAGGACTTTTATAGGGAGATATTTTTAATTTAGGGACTTTTCACATGTCATTCAATTCACAAAACAGAGGCTTGTTCTAACAGCTTAAGAAAACTTGCACTCTTTGTTCCCATTCTCTATTGGGTTCAAACTCCAGATCTGTCATTTGCTAGTGTAATGTCTGTTCCAAAGTCCACTGGCATGAGACAATCTCCTTATTGGTGGAGATGAAGGCCCTGACATATGTGAGGGGCAGGATGGAATTGGTAAAAAAAAAAAAAAAAACCTTCTTTGGGGTTCTCCAAAGGTTGGTCCCCTTTGGGAACTTAAGATTTGAGGGGGTTTTTTTAAGTACTTCCAGTCACTTGGGACATTCCCAGCTTCCAGCTTTGAAGGAGGAAATGAAAAAAGCTAAATTCACTTTAGGTTGCTAAAGGTAAAGATACTGAAAAGGCATGAGAACACTAGAAAGACTCCATCATGTCCCTATTCCCAATTTGCTACTCTAGATAATTCAGGGAGTTTTGCTCTTAGGTAAAAGGACCTTCTCTCTTGATTGGGTTGAGTTATCTCATTCTCTGTGGAAGAGTTCCTTCACTTTGTTGTGTGGAATACACTATCCTATGCATTCCTTCTCAGATTTCTGTTTTGCAATGATTCGAATGCTTTGTTTGTTTTGTTCTGTTTTGGCTAATCCTTATGTGTTTTGATTGTGAAACTGGTTTCTCATGGTAAAAGGATCAAACCTTGTATACAGAGCTTGGGATCCCCCATTCCCTTCAAATGACAAAGTGATCAGAAATTAGATGGAAGTTGATCTATATTACCCAGATAATCAATATATAAAGACTCTTTTGCTACACTATTCTGATCTACAAATTTCCTAACCTTTATGAACTTGAGCTTCCTAATATGTAAACTAAGGTGAAAGTTGGGGGGTCAGAAGGAGATTGAACTGTATGATCTTTAATCCCTTCCATTTTTGCCATTATGTGACTTTATAACACTGATTCCTCTGATTTCTAAGATGATTGAGTAACATAGTACTGAGGTTCAGATAAGTTATATGACTTACTCATGGTCATAGTAAATGTTAGAAGTGAAATTTAAACCCAGGTCTTCTCCACTACAGTCCTGCACTCTGTCTACCATACCACATTGTTTCTCACATTACACATCAAGGGTGAACCCAGAGTGAACACTAAAATGGAAAACAATGACATGAAATCACCTTGCTAGTAGAACAAAATATCTAGGGAAAGGATTTGCTAAAGAATCTACTTGGTGTTCTGTGATGGGGCTGGATTTGCAAATGTTATACTTTATTGTGGCAGAACAGGAGGTAAAGAAACCTGCCGTGTAAATGTCCCTGAAAGGTAACTCACAATTCCAATAGCATCAGACCAATCTGCAAGAAATCCTGGCTTACAGTTAAACTGACAATACTACAACTCAGCAAATTTCATACATGAAGTTTCCCTGCTAGACAAAATAAGATAGTTAACATTAATAAAGCAAAGCAGCCCTAATTGAAATTATCCACTTGAATTTCCCATATATTGACTCTGGATTTCCAAATAGCAAGAAAATACTAATTGAAAAAACATATAAAGCAAGAATGTGTCTAACATACAGTGTTAACTAGTTCTCACCAATATTTCACACTTCTGGAGGGCATGAACAATATCAAATTTCTAACTCCCAAAGTACCTAGTATAGTGCTAAGAACATATGTATGTATTTGGCTAGGGCTTGGGGGGAAAGGGAGAATTCAAAAATGAAAGAAATGTCAGCAGGTTTCAATACACTACTTTTATTGTTATGTGGTTCATATCAAAGTATACACCTTGAACTCTTTCATGGAAAAAAAAGATTATACAAATACTACTTGCATATAGTAAACATTATACAATTTTTATGAAATTAATGAACATCAATACTAGCTATGGGAATTAAAACATAACAAATGCACAACATTAAGCATACTTATTTTGAAAATTTTACATTTTGTGAAATGGACTTCCCAGGACATATTCCAAAGCAAAGGAATAAAAATCAAATGCTTGTTGTGCTCCTGCAATGTAGAAAGTACTATGCTAAGTACTATGAGAGGAGTGAAAAATGAATGACAATTCTTAATGTTGATCTAAAAAGAGGGAATGAAAAAAATTACAAGTATATAAAAGGTAAAATATGCTATGTACCAAACAAAAAGGCATGATCAAAATGTTAAGGGAAAGTAAAGAAAGGAGATATTATATCCAGTTGCACAAATAAAGTACACTTTCATGAAGCATAAGATATTTCTCATAGTTCTTTAAAGATATGTATCCAGTTGCACAAATAAGGTACACCTTCACGAAGCATAAGATATTTCTCATAGTTCTTTAAAGATGTGTAAGGTGTTCAAGTCTTCCACAGTCTTTTCCTACCAGTTTTGCAATCTAAATTTCTTGTTATTCATCAAGCACTCTTCATTCTAAAACACGTGGCCTGGTATTTAGAATCTATATACAACATTCCATTCCCTGCCTTTCCAAAAGTGGTTTTCTCTGTTTAAGACAGTATTCTCTTCTTACAACTACTTCACAGATCCTTCATTAACTTTAAAAACAATGAGATAATAATGACAATTTAATAACATTGATATAGCACTTATAATTTGCAAATTACAACTACTATCTCATTTTATCTTCATAATAACCCTGTGATGTAAGTAATATATTATTGCCATTTTGCTGAGGAGGAAACTGGGGTAAGAGAGATTAAGTGACTTTTTCAAGGATCACCTGAAGAAATGATTTGAACTCAGATCTTCCAGATTTGAGGTGTAGTACTCAATGTAGTATGTCACCTAGCTGCTTATGTACTAGATCCAATATGAAGCTTTGCCAGATCTTTCCATTTAAAAATACTATTACTTGATATGTGCTTTGTATTTATTAACTTTCATACATGTTATTTCCCTCAAATGGAATATAGGAATAGAGACTATTTCATTTTCGTCTTGTCCAGCATGTAGCATTGTAAGTAATAAATGTTGATTGAACTGAGTCAAATGACAGAGATGGGAAGAAAAGTATTCAACACAAAATCAGGAAAATATATACCGAGAGCCATATGTAGGGGGAAAATGACAGATGAATTTGAAATAGCAGGCTGAGGTAATTTTCTGGAGGTATCTGAATTTCATTAGGTATACAATGGGGAATAATTGAAGATATTAAGGGAGGTATGACCAGAACTATGCATTAGCATGTTGAATTTGGCTGTTGTATGTAAGATTATAAAGAAGCAGTTTGATGGAGTAGATAGAGAGCTAACCTCAAGGCCAGGATCAGGTCCTACCCCTAGCACATGCTGCTTGAAGCTCTTAGTGCTCTAAACTTACAATTCCAAGTTGCAGAGATAATGCCAGTAAGAACTGGTAGAGAATTCTCTATACAAATGAAATCCCAATCCCTATCCAGAATCTATGCAGAATTGGAGGGGGGAGGAGGCAGAGAGATCGTCAAACCAGAGAAAACTAGAACCACAACTAGAAATTGTGGAAATAGAAAAAAAGAAAGGGGGAAGGGAATGAGTGCACTGGTGACAGGGAAGGGATAGAATTTATAGGGTCCAGCTACTGACCATAAGCATAAAAGTAATGAAAATGATTCCAAAGTTTTGAACTTGAGTGACTGAGAAAATGAGAATGCTCATAAAAGAAAAAGTGAGAAGAAATTGATGTTTTGTTTGCTTTTGAACATATTTAATTTTGGGCAAATGAGACATCCTGATGGTGATGCTCTTTAGGCAGCTGGGGCTCAGGAGTAAAGTGGTACTCAGGAAAAATAGAAAACTGGAGATACTGATTTGAGATTATCTGAATACAGATGCCAAGAGATGGGTCAAGGAAAATTGTATATAGGAATGTGAGAACAGCTTCTCTTCTTAGAGAAGAGGGTGGAGGAGATATTCTTTATGAAATGCTCCTTGGAAAAATTTCAAAGAGCTATTCTTAGAACTAATTTTTTCCTGATATATTGTTTGCTTTTCAAGGTAGCAACAAGAGAAATCTGTTGTTTTATCAATTATTGCTTAGGTTCAAATCACTATGAACAAAATAAATACAGCCCTCTTCAACAGAAAAAACAAACAATAAAACTAAATTTTGATTAACCAGACTCCAAATATTAAAGCCCTAAAATAACTGAAATAGGGAGGATTAGACTTCTTAGGAAGAAGCCACAAATGATAATAAAATAAGTTAATAAAAAGGATTTAATTTTCTTGAAAAATAGGCTGTATTCTGGAAATAGTGAAAATTGAGTTAATCTTACATCTCAATTGTTTTATAATGAGAATTAATGTTCAGAATGATTACCTCTGGTAATCAGAGACTGAAAGATGTTAAATCACCAAAGAAAGTTTAATAATACTCATTAAATGAAAAAAAAACATAAATACAATTTCCAAAATCATTATAAAAGGGCTGAAACAAAGATAGTTCCCAGTTAAACAGAAATCACAAATAACCATACTTTTCTCCTCAAAAAAATCTCCTCTCCTAAGATCAGTATTGCTATAAATGGCATTCCACTAATAGAAGTCTTAAGATAGTATGTTTTATTTCCCCCAAATAGCAAGACAGAATTGCATAGGTGATAGGAAAACCCAAATGAGAATACTACCTCCAAAAATGGCAGTTTGACCATAAATAAGTCACTTAATGTGTTAGTACCAGTAGACCCTTCTGTATAACCTTATAGTACAGACAAACTTCTGGACACAAAGTGTGTTTCTATAAAAGGAATTACCCAACTAGGTGCAAGCACTGTTCTAAAGGACACCAACAATCAAAAAATTACCTTAGTGTTAACAAAAGCTAAATTAACATGGCAAAAAAATGTGAAGACAAAAATATATTTTGCTCTTGAGATTGAAAATAATTCAAATTATTTTTCTATTTACACATTATCAATTGAAAATGAAGAATTTGAACCTAGAGCCTCTGACTTTAAGTCCAACAATGCTGACTTGCTCTTTCTAATAATAATAATAATAATAATAAAATAAACTTCACTACCTTGAAGAGAGGATTATATAATCATATAATCTTAAAAAGTGGCACAGTGGATGAAACTCTGGGCCTATAGTCAAGAAGATCAGAGTTTAAATTCAGCCTCAGCTACTTATTAGCTATATTTCCTCCAGCAAGTCACTTAAGTTCCCTCAATTTCCTCAACTGTAAAATAGAGATTATAATAACCTACTTCCCAGGGTTATAGCAAGGATCAGATAAGATCATTGTAAAGTGATTAGCACAGTGTCTAGCATGTAGCAAGTATAGAAAGTTTGCCATTGTTATCATTATCATTATAATGACTAAAAATCACAGCTTTAGAACTACAAGAGACCTTGCAAGCTCTACTGTTCAACCTTTCATATTATAGAAGAGGAGTTAAGGCCAAGAAAAGTTAAATGACATTGATGGACTTAAAGGAGTACTTTCTCTTCAAATCTTAGGGAAAACTCAGTACCATTATTTAAGTGAGGGAATAGGAAGTAATTGGCAATCACAAAGTGTGCCTGTTTTGCCAGACTACGATTTCATTAATGTCAATGATCTCTGCCTAGGCAGATTGAAAGTCCTCCATGCCTTTTCAACCTATACAATTCTTGCCACGTTTTTCCATGTAGCCTCCATGAAGGAACTGGAATAGAACATAGGAAAGGGATTAAAAAATAAACAAGCACAATTTGTGAATTAAAACTGCATTTGCATTAGTCCCAATAGTTTTGTTAACAAATAAAAATATTATCAGTAATTAATAAGTAAATTTCAAACCAAGTCCTTCTCTTTGGGATTATCATGTCTAGGAAGGAATGAGCTGGGAAAGAACTTTTAAACCAGAAATCCCTGAAAAAGTTATCACATAATTCTTTTGCTCATTAAAAATAAAAACCTAATAATCTCAGAGAAAATTCAGCTTCTTTATCTGTTTCTTTCTCCTTCTCTTCCTCCCTTTCTCTCCCTTCCTCTTTCTCTTTCTTCCTCCCTCCCTCTCCTTCCCTCTGTCTCTCCCTCTTTCTCTACTCTCTCTTCCTTTCTCTCTCTCTATTTCTCTCTCTGTCTCTGTCTTTCTTCCTTCCTTCTCTTTATGTGTCTCTCTTCCAGGTATAGACACAAAACTCACAGTTCTATAGTGCTTTAAATTGTATACAGTTATTTCCTCAAAAAAAAAAAAAAAACAATGATGTAGGTTATTACAAGTAGTAAAGAATTCCTGTTTTATAGATGAAAAAACTGAGGCATAAAAGGCAAAGTGACTTACTTATGGCCACATGTCTAGTATCAAACCTGTGTTGTTGATTCCAAAATGACTTCTTCCTCATAAAAATTATTTTAAAACCCAAATTCATATAATGACTTAAGCAAGGATCAACACAGAAACATATTTATAACATCTTCATTTTAAATATCTTTCACCTTGACCTTTTTACACTTGCAAATTTATATTAATAAACTGAATTTTTTTTCTCAAATTACTTTTTTCCTATACCATTTATGAGTGGAAGAAGATTTCAAAACTAGGAAAATAGAAGTATTTTAAATTATTTTCAAGGTTCCATATTTCTAGATGGATAAGATAAAGATTTCTCAGGAATAAGATAAATATGTCTACTAAATTAAATATAATGTCTATTAAATTAAACATTAAAGGGAAATCTACACAAATCAAAAGTAAAAATTTAATCATACCATGAAATTTAATTAATTGTATTATAAAATGAAAATTAAAGAACAGTATAGATTCTCATTATTTTTCACTGAAGTTCATTAAATGCAGACTGAAGATGCCACTTTCAAATTAATTTACTTTTGTCCTTGTTAAATCAAGGGTAACTAGAGGGTACAGTGGATAGAGTGCCAGCCTTGGAGTCAGGAAAACTGATTTTCCTGAGTCCAAAATTGATTTTAGACACTGTGTGACCCTAGACAAGTCACTTAACCCTGTTTCCCTCAATTTTCTTGTCTATAAAATGAGCTGGAAAAGGATATGGCAAATCTCTCTAGTATTTTTGCCAAGAAAAAACTCAAATGGGATAATAAAAAGTTGGACACAAGTGAGTGACTGAACAGCAACAAGAAGTTAAGTCAAATTAGAAGGTTATTTTTTAAAATTTATCCTCGGATTATAACTATCATTGCATTCAAATGATGGTTCTTAAATTTTTTCAGCCTTAAACCACTTTAGTAGAACAAAACAAAGCTTTCCCCATCAACCCAAAAAAATCTACTAACACATCCACTCTTGTATGTTACTAAATTTTCTTAAAAGCCACTAAAGCATTTCTCTACTAACCACACTAGGAAGCTTTATCTATTAACAGAAGTTACATTATTATTATTCCTCTTAAGTCTTCCCCAAGGTTATGGATTTCCCCAAAATTAATGTTTCTTCCTTCACCATAGAAAGAGTCTAGCAAGACAAAGGCAACATCTGTGTTAATGAAATCTTTGCCGCCTTGAAGTCTATGAAGGAATCAGTTTTGGGGATTTTCCACTAAATAGAGAACTTTCCAGTTTTCATAGATGGTTGATGACTGCAATATTAGATAGTCTTTTAGCCAAGTGTTCTTTTATCTTGATAGATATATATCAGATAGAATATAAAGAACAATAAATATTAACATACAGCCCCTTTTACAAATGGAGATAGGAATAATGTCAGTTTTGTAAAATCTCCCTGAGAAAAATCTACATCCTTTCGTGAAGTTTAAAATTAGTTTTGGAAAATAAAAATAATAGCTACTCCCCAACTCTGAAAATGTATGCAATTGTAATTATGTAATTTTCACATTAAAAAATTTTAATCAGCTAAAGTTTAAAATAACTTGGAAGACTGCTGTTTCAACAACTTGATATAGATGAAGCCCTATAGCTACTTTCTTCCTCAATGAACATGTTGATGAAAAGTGTTAACTACTTAAAATTATTTGCCATTTGGTCTGAATTTAAAATAATGAGATCTTCACAAATTGTCACAGAAACATAGGACATAAAAGCATATTTTATACAATAAGCCTCCCCATGTAAAACAGTGACAGTTCTTAAGCTTTGTTCAAGGCAGTTTTTAGATTCTTTCTGTAAAGGGCTGAAACTCTTGAGTTCATGCACTGCAGACAACCGAGCACTTAAGGCTAATTACTTATTGGACAATACTCTATTAGTATATGCTTGGAAAATGGCCCACCCCACTATTCTGTGCTGGCTCGATCTGTTGGTGTAGACAGAGAATTCTAAGTGGGATTAGAGAGTGGAATAAGAGAAGCAAGAATTACTTTTTGGCTGTGGAGAGAGAGAAAGAAGGTGTGGAGATTCCTGTGTCCATTCCCCTGACTGCTACCCCAAAAGACCAAGAATAAAGATTAAGGGCTTTTGCTTATCCTGACTCCTGCTGATTCTAAGGTATCCAGGTTGCTAACTCGGTCTTCACATCTTTCAAGAGTCAATATTAAAGAACTAACAAAAAAAAAAGTATTCTGGCTTTGGAAATCAACCAAAATCTCTGTTTTATCTCCTCTTAGGTTTTCTTTTTTTATAAGCACTCCTTTTTATTCTTTCTTTGTGGAAATATTGGTGTTTGGTCATATTTTACAGGTTCAGAATTTTTTTTAATTTCACATATTAGCTCCTTGTGTTGTCAATTTAGCTAAGGTAATTTCAGAAAACAAGGTAGACAAATTACTGTCACAGAAAATCACTTTATCCACAGACCATTAGGCAATTACAATTTCCCCATAATTTAGTCTCTGTCTCTTTTTTTATTAGAGCTTTTTATTGTATGTCCTCTAAGTTTAACACAGGAATTCCATGCAACATTTGGGAGACTGTTCTAGCTATTGAAATAGATACCATAATTAAACCACAATATTTATTCCTTATATCTTTATTTAAGTTTTTAAAGTTAGGGGGAATTATTCTTATTTTCAAAAACTAATTTTAAACTCTATCCAAGTTCTACTCTAATATTTCATCATCATAATCCTAGATCCTTTCCCTCTAATTTTTTTTAACATCTTTATTTAAAGTTTTGAATTCCAGATTCTATCCTTCTGTCCTTCTCCTTCCTGCTCTCTGAGACAGGAAGCAATCGCATATAGCTTATACATGTACAAATATGTAAAACATTTCCATATTAGTAATTTTGTACAAGAAGACTCAAAAGGAAAGAAAGAAGGCTTAAAATAGCATACATGATGCTGGAAAGGCTTCAAAGTTTGAGTCCAGTGAAGAACTGTAGGATTCTTTTCTAAAGATTGGCCTCAAAAAGCCTCATCATCAGGTTAGCTTTGAGATAACTAAGTTTTTATTCACAATAAGTCTTGTTTTCTATTTATTTAATGTTTAATTTTTCCATCTCTATGTAAAATAGTTTTTTAACCTTTGTTTTTAAAATTTTTGAATTCCAGTTTCTCTCTCTCCTTCCTTTCCCAGCTCCCCCCATTGAGAAGGCATGTGTGAAGTTATGCAAAACATTTACATAAAAGTCATGTTGCAAAAGAAAATATAGATTCCCCACCAAGAAAAAAAAAGAAAACCCTCAAGAAAAAAAAATGTTAATATGCTTCAATCCGTATTCAGATACAATCAGTTCTTCCTCTGAGTATGGATAGTATTTTTTCATCATAATTCCTTCAGAGTAATCTTGTATCATTATATTGCTGATAATAGCAAAGTCATTTGCTGATCAGCCACAACATTGCTATTACTTTCTACACAGTACATTTCACTTTGAATAAGCTCATGGAGGACTTGCCAGGTTTTTTCTGAAAACATCCTGCACATCATTTCTTATAGTACAATAGTATTCCATCATAATCACATGACACAATGTATTCAGCCAATGCCCTCAGTTTCCAATTCTTTGTCCTGAGAAAAGAGCTGCTATAAACATTTTTGTACATATAGGTCCTTTTCCCTTTTTTAAGTCTCTTTTGGGATATTTACCTAGTAGGGTCACAACTATTAATGTCAGTGAAGGAAGGACTCACAGGAAGAAATCACAGATCCTCGAAGTATTAGTGTAATTCTAAATTTAATTATACTTAAGATTATCTAAAAGACTAATGTCCCTAAAAGTAATGTTATTAAACTGTGGAGGGATTAGAGGGGGTGGAAGAAGAAAAGGGGAGAAAGGGGAAGGGGAAGAGAAAAGAAAAGTGAAGGTCCATGAACTTTCTAACATTCTGATGACTGCATTTCACTATAGTTTTCTTTGTAATTCTGGATATTATATTTTATGCATTTAAAAATATTATTCTGAGAAGAGGTTTTTGGAGTTCACCAACCTACCAAAGTCAACCTACAAAAAAATTTTTTTAATTCCTATGTTACAAAGACATCATTGAATTCTCATCTGATATTTAAAAAGAAAAGAAAAAATAGTTTCTAAAATCTGTCTCAGAGTGCATATAGCAGGGAAAAGTTAATTCTCTTGTGGCTTTATAATAATTAAGAGAGCTTTATAAACCAAAAAAGTTCATCATCCTAACTTTGTGTTTTAGAATTTGTTTGTAAATCAACCTGCTTTCTTCCTAGAAAGAATAAAAGAAATCAAAATTGTAATTCTTTTGTACTTGCCCTAAACAAATTGTTAACTCTTTTCAGGTGACTAGGAGCTTAGTTACTTATAAAGTTATTTATTGTTTGAAATTGGGTAAAGCATTGGCTCAGGCTTAGAAAAATCTTTATTACACAAAAATTTTGTTGTATATCAGTACTTATTATGATTACAGTTAACCTATAATGTGTTATTAATGTGTTGTAACCAGCACAGTATAATTAATAAATATGATGAAACCTAAGAGGAAAATATGGAACCACTTGAATTCCAAAATCATTTTTCTGTGAAATTTTCAAATAGATCTTTTCTATAATAAGCCCAAAAGGTGACTTTTTGATCTTAAAAGGGTTTCATTACAGTAATAAAAAATATGCATGCTCTCAAATTCAAACAACTTGTAAGAGTCCAGGATAAGCAAGGAGACACTGAAGTAATAACTTTCCTTCTTTTAGTCCCCAATGGATATAAGTATATATATAGAGAGAGAGAGAGTTTGTCAGTCAAAATGCTTACATTCTTACTTATGTCTGGCTTTGGTATTATTTATGCCCTGAAAAAAAAAGAATTAATTTAATGTTTATAACACAGGGGTCCTCAAACTTTTTAAATAGGGAGCCAGTTCACTGTCCCTCAGACTGTTGGAGGGTCAGATTGTAATAAAAACAAAAACTTTGTTTTGTGGGCCTTTAAATAAAGGAACTTCATAACTCTGGGTGAGGGGGATAATCGTCCTCAGCTGCCGCATCTGGCTCTCAGCCGTAGTTTGAGGACCCCTGAAAGATGGTGCTATCAATACTGCAACTGGAATTAGAAATATCTTCAAACTCTTATTAGCTATTTGACTCTAGGCAGATAATTTGGCCTCAGTTTCCTCATTTGTAAAATGGAGATAATAATAGTACCTTCTTCCCAGTACCCTTGATCCCAGAGGATCAAAGTAAAATGCTTAATATTTCTTCTTTCCATTAAAAGAAATAGAGAAGTAGGAATAGTCCCTATGTTGTATTACTCTATGAGACTATAGTTAACCTGTTATATGAGAAGGAGATTGCACAGTAACCCAAAAAGTCAAATACATGTTGCTTTTGATATCTTCTTATACCAATAGCCTGAGATGTGACTTAAAAAGAAATGTCCAATTGACATTTCACTATGCAAAATCTAATAACCTATTTTCTCCATTGTGAAAAGTGGGAAGAGCACAATCTTAATTTCAGTATACATTTCACTTCTCTGTGCCTGTCATTGCTCCTATTTTCATAATTGGCAGATTTTTTCCAAGAGAAAAAAATACAATCATAATAGTAACAATGGACACCTTAGCAGATACTTCTAAATCATCATTAGCAAAAGATCATAGAGTTCTTTATAAACTCCCAACTAAATTTAATTTTCCAACACCCTTGAAAAGTGATTGAGAGAATCACTTCAGAAATGCACCATGAAATACAGCTACTTTCACAATAGGATGGCACCATGTTTCTATGGCAGTTCCAGAGAAAGTAAACACTTCTGTGAGAACTGTTGAAATACATTCAGAAAAAGAATAGCAAATTACTTTAAATTTACAATATTACTATTGGAGAATTTTCCATGTCAGTTCCTATCTACCATATGGCACTTCAAACCACAAATCATCAATTGACAACTGATATCAACTCTTGTGTGCTACCTTTGTTTACACTCCATGTGAATACTAAAAAAAAAAAAAAAAAAAAAAAAGATAAAAGCTTCTTGGTGACTTAACACCTCTCAGCTCTCAGAAATAAGCTCAGAAAGAGTGAACAATAAGTGGGGAAACAAAAAGAGAATCTAGTTTCACTCAGATGTTAAATTTGGGAAAATCCAAGACTCTACAGAGATGAACTAAAAAAAAAAATGTGAGGAGAGTTAAGAAAGATTAACACTGAAACTCACGGTAAATAATGGGAAAATGTGTGAACATAAAGCAATTCTATGTGATTTTTTTCCAAATCAGAAGGAAATGTTATCTAAACTAGAATTTCATTTCCACAAAGTATAGGTCAAAGTAACAGAAAACAGTTCTTTTTTTCCCCTGTCCACTGTAATTTGGTATGGAAAGGGAAAGGGTTATTCTGATTTTGAAATAGTGTTATTAATAAACCTACTTGTTTAGATCACAGACTTTCAAAGAAGCAAGAAACAAATGCATGAAAACTTGGATAATTCACAATTTTTAATAAAGATTGATTTCTGCATTAGCTAACAATTAACACTGTGCTACAAATATTTAAGATGTCATCTAACATAGTCAAAGTTAAAATGTCAGAATAACCTTTTAGTTTGTATTAATCCCAAATTCAAAAATGCTAAAAATGATAAATTTTTAAAAGATGTAAATTCTTTAAGAGACTCATCTAGAAACGGTACTAATATGATTAAGAAATTTCCAAATAGATTTGATGGCTGTTGAAATACCATGATTATAAAATAAAAGCCTGCTCCTGAAATTTACAATATTAATTTAGGAGAGGCCACAATTTTCTTTGTCCTCTGTTGCCCTTCAAACCTTAATTCAGTTTGGATTAGCATCACAGGATTTTAAACTATGAATACAAAAAGAGATTAGGCCTATTATTGTTACCTTCTTTATTAGGTAATAAAAGTAAAAGAACCATTGCCCCACAACTTTATTATAATTCCAACATTGCCCTTGTGTGAATTTAAGCCATCACCAAAAATATACTAAGCAGAGTATCTAACGTGCAGCTAAAGAACAACAAACATGTTTGCAGGAATTGGTATTTCTTTAGCAACTTGGTTTTTATGGACTATTATTTTCATTTTGCTTTTCTAAATCAAAAAGCAATACTTCATAGTGGACAGCAAGCCATGCTCTGAATCAGGAAATCCTTAGGTCTCCCTTATAATCATACTTTTATAAGTATTTCTGGGAATTTGTACTGTAGTGTCTTAGGTAATTCACAAATTTTGAACTGCAGAACAGTACTGGGTCGTGCATTACAAAGAACTGACTCTCTAAAAGATCATGAATCAGTAAACTTCCCTTCCCCCAACAAAACACAAATTTTTAAATCTCTTGAATTTAAATGCTTCCTCAGTATATAACTACATATAGTATAATCTATTATAGATATTTAACCATCTGAAATTTGGGTACTTCCTTCACTAATTATGACTCCAAGTTTATTAGTTTCAAAAGTATATATTGCTTAGAGGAAGGGGATTGTTTATTTAAAGCTTGACCTTCTTACCCTTTTATCCCAGTTCATAACCTGAATAGGACACTAACCCCCATATAATCACTGGACCACAAAAATCACTGAAACTTCTATAAACTATTTATATCTGGTCCACACCACCCACTGTTCTTTTAATACAGCACCCTTCTTGATGGTCTTAACCTTGCATGTATCAGAGTACTGGGGAAAAAGCAGAAACTGTACTTATGGCTGAGATAGATGTATTATAGGAGTAATCTACCCACACTTGTGCTGAGAATTCCAATTTAGATCTTGGAAAAATGCCACTAGTTAGGTCCTGGGTACACTGCCTCAGATCTGAACATGGATCTTGAAAACAGGCATTTATTTGAGCACCAACAAGATGCAGAAGTGAAGAGTTCAAAGTCAGCCATATGTTATCATCATTGACACTTTTTTTTCCTAAGCAGTTTCATGCTGACTCAGAGCACGATGTCAGCCAAGATCGATCTTAATCAAATATAGGTCTGCTTGCTCACAGGCATTTGTTTTAATAGACATCTTCCAATTATGTTTGGTGCTAAGCCTATTGAGGGCCAGGGGGAAAAAAAACTATCGTGGAATGATGCACCCACAAGATGAAATGCCAAACCGAGTACAATCAAAAGGAAAAGACTGGAGGCAGGAAGGGGAGAGAGGAAGGTCAAAGAATCGGAGTGTGTGTGTGTGTGTGTGTGTGTGTGTGTGTGTGTGTGTGTGTGTCTGTGTGTCTGTGTGTCTGTATGTATTTCTAGCTGTCCTAGCTCCTTCCTTTTCTTCCTCCCCTAACTCCACCCCTAGAGTTCCCACTAACCTCAAGGTAGATGTGAAACATTAAATTCAAAAAAAGATTGGAAGTTATAGAGATTCCGGATTCTATTTTAGCAGAGAGACTCCCGAATTCATAGAGATACTTTACCACCGTAACTTCGCTACCTGAGGCAATCTCCATTGGATGGAAGGGGGGGGAAAAACCTTTAATTTTCCCTGCACTCTCGCTTAATCAGGAGCCTGACTGGACTTTGTCTTATGACTACGACCTGTTTCCCTCTTCCCTCCCAATACCTCAACCCCGCACTATTTTTTTGCTTCAGGGAAAAGATTCTACTGATTTTGGGGTGCTTGAACTTCACTGTTGAGAAAGTTAAATTCCGGAATTTCAAAGCCAGTTACTAATGAAAGCAATTCTTTCAGTACTGGAAAACAATACACTTCACAAGCTGCTGTCAAAAATCTAACCTTCTCTCTGATATATAGAGAGAACATAAAATGAAGTCTTGAGTACGCGTCTGAGACAAATGTTTAATATAATCAATACGCAACAAACAGTTCGACTGTAAACAGATTTTCTCACTCTTCATCCTCCCCCTACTCTCCATCCCAGCCCAATCCCCATGGCTAGTTTATGGAAACTTTCAGGAGGCTTTGCGGAGAGGGTTGGGGATGAGGAAGAGGTTGTAGATGTGAAGTATATCCACAGAATTAATAGCAGTGGAGTTAAATTTGTCCTTTGCTTAATTGACAGAAATCTGTAACTTGTAATCAACAGTAGCTCTCGTGAACATCCTGGGGAGGAAGGAAGATTTGGTAATGAAGGGGCGGGGGGAAAGGGAGGTGGGGGAAACAACACAAAACCTCAAGATGTCTCTAGGGATCCTGCATCCTGGCCCCCAGCTCCTGCCTGCTCTTTCCCAAGGCTGCACTGCACTCCAGATGCTCGGGAAGGGAAGCCCGGGCATCACCAGGGACGCAGAGGACAACCCCATTCCCCGGCCAACATGGACTCACCTTGATAATGCTACTTCGCCGAGGTGTCACCCGGGCAGCTTCCAGGAGACTGGCTTCGCAATCAGATGCAGAAGTGCCCGCTGAGGCTGGCAACGAAAGTCCACTTCTGCGGTCTCTTCGGCGTCCAGCAGCCCCCGCCGGTAGTCCTTCCCAGGATGCAGGATCTGGGCACACCTGAGTATCCTCCTCCCCGTGGTTCATCTCGGATGAGGAGGGACCTTCTCTGCAGGTCGTACCTTCGGCCATCGTGGTACCAGCTTCGGGCTTCTCCCGGTGGAGAGGGGACTTAGGGATAGCGGAACCCACCCCTCCACCCACAAGCAAACATGCACCCCAACGTCGACCCTCCAGACTTTGTTTTCACTGCCCCGAGGCAGCCACTGCAACTTTCTCGAGCAGAGGAGACATTACTCTGGATGAGCAGTCCTTCCCCCAACGAGTCAGATTATAGAAAGGGGAGCGAGAAGAAGGGAGCCTGGGAAGAGGAGAGAGGAGATAAACTTGATCTGGAAAGACAGAGGAAGATCGGGGAACAGAAAGAGGGAGAGGGAGAAGGACGAGGAAGAAGGGAGGTGTCCGGTCGCCAAAAATGCAACGCAGACGCTTGGCTCGCCCCCGAACAAAAGACTCCAAGGCGCCTTTTCAAAGTGGCCTCCTTGAGACAAGTATGTGCCAGAGCGCAGAAGGAGCGAGCGCTGCACGGGAGCACCCCGCCCACCTGCCTCCAGAGAGCGAGGCTGCGAGCAAACGAGCGAGCTAGCAGAGCGAGCAGGAAGTGGCTCGGCGGCTGCCTCCACCGCTCCTCTCGGTTGTGACAGGGAGGGAGACTTGTTTTGACAGCCCGTGGGGATTGGCAGGCGGCTGGGCCTCTTAGGGGCCGAGCAATGCCAAGGAGGGGGTCGGCGTGACCAATCCCCAATGGAGAGGGGTGTGACCAAGAGAAAAGAATGGAATGTGTTCTGTATTGGGAATAGATCCAGATGGTCTCATACATAACACTGTGTGTTACGGATCTGCGAGTGTATGTATGTGTGTGTGCGTGTGTGTGCGTGTGTGTGCGCGCGCGTGCAGGAGGATGCTTCACACGTATTTTTGGGAAGTTTTGAAATTTGAATCGAGGTGAAAAATGAAACAGGGCGGAGAGGGGGGAGATCCTTGTCCATCTGCAAAGCAAATAAACTCCCAGGGGTGCTGGATCCAAATGCTTAAAAGCATCCATTGCCTACAAAAGTAATTTATGGGATGTGTTTGGGGGGTGGGGAAGTATTCTTGTCCTAGAGAGAGGTTAATATCAGCTTCACACAGGCTTCTTTTAAAAGTAAACATCAGGCAGAGAGATAAGATTGGTGTTACTGCGGTTTTTTTCGTAGCAAGTCGGGAGACGCAGAAAATAAAATAGAAAAGAAAAATATTAATAGAAATAGTAAATATGAATAAATGTGATGAATAAAGAGGAAGTCGAAGGCTAACGAACAACACAAATTAAAGGATTCAATAAGAATTATGCCCTCTAATAGAATTCTACTTACTGAAAAAACTGAATGAGAGCTTTGCTCCTATTATACCGTTGTTTAGTAAATTACCTATAGAGATAAATTGTTGCTTATACATGTGTCCTGATATTAGACCTCCTCTTCGAAACCACCAAACCACACAATCTCCTAGGGTGACACGATGAAAGGCACCCTATACCTTTATTACTTATAGGAGTTGATTCCAATCTGGGCTGTACTAAGGTCCAGTTCTCATTATCAAATTTTCAGTATGAGCATTTACACCTAGAAAATCAATAAATGCTACAGATCAAGGCTTGATTTGCTGTTTTGTTTGTTGTCGAGAATTAAGAAAGCAATAGAAAAATTAAGTTTAAAGATCTGAATCAAGTACATTTTTAGGGAAAGCTGGCGGAGCCCAACCTTCATTCCAAGTCACTTCAACTAAAGATCTACTTATTATTCAACAAGCACAATTAGGTACTACTCTAAAGAGACTAAGAAGTCTAAAGAGCCTTTAAAATTGTTGCCTTTTAATATATCTAATAAAAGTCTGTATTTAAGAAAAAGAAAAGTTTTTTTTAACTAAATGGATAGATGATGATGGTGATAATGAAGAAAATAAAAGAGACAGAGAGAGAGAGAGAGAGGAGAGAGAAAGATGGATAGATAGATGGATAGACAGATTACTGTCATTGTCAGGAATCTACTGAGCAGATTTATATGGAGAGATAGATGGACGGATAAGAAAGCATGATGTACTGGATAGAGTACTGAGTTGCTTTGAGGCAGTATGACCTTCATGTGTCTTTTAACCTCTAGGTGCCTCATACAATTAATCTGCTTATGAAAGGAGTTCCAACACCTGGAGCTCCCTATGCTCAGAAAATCTCACCAAAATGATCTCAATTACCCATTTGCCTATAGATATCTATACTTTAAAATATATATACATTTACCAAAGGGTATAGAAATTCCAGAAATGCCTGGAATTTACAAATACTTTTTAAAAATTTTAATCCTAGAGTGTGAGTTTGTCCTGTAGGGGTTACAAAAAGATCTAAGGAAGACTAGATCTTTTCAAAACTGCCTTGAGAGTGAACATCTAAGGTAAAATTTGTTAATGAACAGGTCAGAAGTAAGAAAAAGCTGAGATATCTAGGTCCTAAGCATCCTTTTAGAAGTCTAAAAGACAGTGTAACCTAAATCAGAAGTCATAATTTAGACAATTTTCACATCACTATTTAGATTGACAAAATTCAATTTAAGAAATAGTTTTTTCTTTTTTTCCTTTTTTCTTTCTTTCCTTTTCTTTTCCTTCTTTCTTTCTATTCTTTCTTTCTTTCTTCTTTTTTTAGATGTTAATTCCTGAAATTCTTATAGGTCCCAGAAACTGATCTTGACTGCATATCACAGTGGGATATGGACTGGAGTTTTGGGTGGTTTTAATTGCAGGATTTTCCAACTTTGGCAGAAGAAACAGAAAACTTAACTTTTTGTTTTCTTAAAAATATAAATGCAGATGAATACGTACTAGAGCATATAAGCATCTCTGGTTTTAGAGACAACATCCCCCTCTAGCTAGTATTGAAAGAAATGCACGAAGTAGATTTCTTACAATATGCTATTTGCTTATCTATAAAAGAGGAGGGAGGAAGAGAGGGAGGGAGAGAGCCTATAGCTTTATTTTAAACTCTGTTTTAGTAAAATAATAATAATAATAATAAAGTCTGCATTTTTTGAAGCTAATAGAAAAGGATGAAGTAAAGGAAAAGGAAGGAGATGAAAAAACACACAAGGAAATTCTTAAAAACAGAACAAACAGGAGACAGCTCCCTCTGTTGGTACATGAGATTGTCATCTTTTTAGTCAGTATGCTCTCTAGCATTTCAATTAAAAAAGTTTTCTCCTCCATCTTCATGACCTTTAAACTCACTTCAGGCGCCACTGATTAAGGAAACTATCTTCCATATTTTCCTGAAGTTCCCCAATTTCTACAAAGCTCCCCACTATTCCTGGCTTGGTTAGTGTTTGTTACTCCCTCAATCCCTTTGGTATTTATTTTCCCCCATAAATTTCCTAGGAATAAAACCTTCATCTTTGGATGTATGTGAGTGCACTAACATTACTACCACATCGATGGACCTTGATGCTCATGTTTGAATTGTTAGAATATAGAATATAGAAATGTTAGAATACCCAACAAACAACTTTATTCAACATCCCAACAATAATAGGATTACAATTTTAGAACAATATCACCTAGCTGAACATTTTTCTTTTTTCTAGCCTTTCTCATTTCATTCTAATATCCTAAAACACACACAAGCCATGAACATCTTTACAACACTGAACTCCTTTTCTGAACTATATGCTTAAAAATATTGCTTAGTTCAGCCTATTTTAGACAAATAGCCCAACCCTGATCCAATAATTGGTATTACTGATTCACCACATAAGTCTTAGAAAGGTCCAGAAAGAATCTTCAAAGATGTGATGCCTCTAAAGCTACTTAGAGATAACCCTCCCCCCCCCAAAATCACACTATTTTTGGCTATTTTTCTTGAGAAGGGACCTCTATTCTTGCTTACCTCCAAAATGAGGCAAGAGGCCCAGAAGGTCTAAATATAATAGAAGATGAGTAAGGACTCTGGTCTTCAGTTTCATCACCTGTAAAATTAAGTGAATATATTAGATAGCCTTTAAGACCACTTCTAGCTATAGGCCTATGAATCTAAGAATTTTGATATAAGGGGAACTACACGAGATTATAAATTAGGAAAGCTGTCTTCTTCTAATCCCAACTCTGCTACTACTTAGCTATGTGGGCACTTTTTGGAACCCAGATGGGCTAAATGACCTCTAAGCTTCTAGCTCTAAAATTCTAAAATTCCACCACTTGGAAGTTCTTGGAAGCATCCACTCCAACTTAGAGTTTGGAAAAGAAAATAAGAGGAATACTGAATATAATGAATGCACATGCAAATTTCAGGAAAACAAACATGAAAAAGAATAGGCAGAAGTTCATGGTCTGAAATTTTACAGCAAACTGGTCCCAAGAAGAATGGATAGCTCGAGGAAGAAAAACTTATTACACAAACATGTAGTGTTCTTGTTTGGTTTTCTGGAGGTCTTGGGAGCAGCCTTCGCTTTAGTTCAGTAACTGCCATGAGAATAGCCAGGTGTTAAAAGTCCAAATCCTTTATTATCTCCTTCACAATTTAGTTTCCTTGCCTGAGGCCCAGGCCAGCTTTCTGGAGAGCCTTTCAGACCAGCCTTGATCTCAACGAGAGAAGTTCAGGAGGCCAGCCACCACAGTGGTATGAGATGAAGTGAATGAATCTGGCTTTGAGTCCAAGGGCTTGGTTTCAGCCTCCAGCCACCACAAAGGTGGACGATGGAATGAATCTGTCTCTGAGTCCCTTTTCTGAGTCTGTCTCTGGCTCAGACCGGCCTTGGTCTCAGTGGAGAAATGAAGGAGGAGATCCTGACACTACAGTGGTGTGAGATGAAGTGAGTGAATTTGGCTCTCTTCCTGGCTGAGTTTGTCCCAGCTTATATGCTCTACATTGAGTATAAACCAATCACTATACCACTAGGAAACCATTATTTGTTGTAAGATTAAATCAATCATATTGACTTAGAGAACTATTAAGCACCATGCTAAACTAGATAGTCATTGTCTCATCAATTCCACTGACTTAACACTTTGTAAGAATCCTTGTTTTAAGTACAGAGTTCTGGCCCATAACACAAACATAAATTGTTTCAATTCGGAAAAAAGAAGGAATAGATATCTAAGAAAACTCATCCATCAACTTAGATTTTTAAAAAACTTGTACATAAATGAAAGAAACAAAAAGTAACCAAAAAAGAATAAAGTAATACCATCCTAAAGGAAAAATGTCAGAAACATTAAAACTCCGAGTAAAATAAGTTGATGATAATTGTTAAAGATAACAAGGAGAGCTTTAAAAAAAAACTTTACTTGGAAAAAACATGAAATAATGTCTTTAACAGAAGAGAGAACTACATTTCTCTTATCTTGTTTTCTTTGTTCTCTAAAATCTTCTGAATGATTGAGAGAACAAAAAATTTAACAGAGATCTGAAACTTAAGAGAAAAGAAGAGACAGAAATAGCTATTCTTAATGAGTTCAAGTCACTAGATTGGGATGAAGTACAAATGGATGAGTTCTGGTAGTCCTCTTTAGAAGACTGGATATAGACCAGAAGAGGTACCCCCAGAATAGAGATGGGCAAATTGTTTTTAAATTTCTTTTTTTAAAAAGAGGAGGAAGAAGGAAAAAAGAAAGCAAAGAAGGTAGATTCTTCTAAGGCTAAGTCAATGAGTTCAATTTTAATTTCTAGCAAAAAAGGGTACAAAATATTTAGACCTCCAAAGAAAAATTTGATGGAATCTGAATGCAAATCAAAGTATAACTTTTTAAAAAATATTTTTCTTGGTTCTTTTTCATCTGTTTTCTTTCACATTATATGAAAATATTTTCCATAATTATATGTGTGTATAAATATATATATAAATATGTATATGTATAACCTATATCAAATTGCCTGCCTTCTCAGTGGGTAGAGGTGGAGTAAAAGGAAGGAGGAGAATTTGGAACTCAAAAATTGTTTTAAAGAATACTAAAAATAGCTTTTACATGTAATTGGAAAAAAATACAAAATTTTCAAAGAAGTGATCAGGGCCTAAACTAAGGAGGTAACTGAATGGTGAGAAGGAATCAGTTACAAGATAAGTTGTGAAAGTAGAAACAGCAACATTTGGCAACTGATTGGAATCATGAGGTGAGATACAATGAGGAGGCCAGGATAATGGTAAGATTAAGAGCTTGGGAGACTGGAAGCATGATGGTCCCCTTTAACAGAAACAAAAATACAGACAGAAGTTTGGAAGAAGAAAAGATTTAGAAAGATTTTAATAAGTTGTTTTGGACATGTTGAATATGAGTTGTCTCTGAAACATCCAGTTTGAACCATCCTATAGATAACTGGTAATGCAGAATTGAAAATTACAAAAGCAAATACAAAATCAAAAAAAAACTGTTAAATTGTTCATGACCTTTGACTCACTCATACCCATACTAAGTCTATAACCCAAAAAGATCATAGAAAGAAGTAAAAAGTCCTATATGTACAAAAATATTGATAATAGGTCTTTTCATGGTGGAAAAGAATTGGGAATTGATTGAGTATATTAAGAGAAAAGAGGAAAAGTCCTAGGACAGAATCTTGTTGTAAATGATAAGCCAGGAAAAGTTACTTCAGAGGCTACAAACAAGAAGAGCCTAGGGAGAACCTGGAGACAGTACTGCCAGAAAAATCCAGAGTATCCTGGGAAAGAGATTGGTCTACAGTATCAAGATATTTTGAATAAGATGAGAACTGAGAAAGAACCATCAGTTCTGGATATTAAGAGATCACTGGCAATTTTGGTGAGAGCATTTTCAGTTAGGTGATGACATCCAAAGCCAGATTACAAAGAGTTAAGGAGTTAGGAAGAGGGAAAAAAATATAAGCAGAGCTTATGTCCAAAGGGTTCTAAAATCATACAAATCCTTTGACCTACCAATATTACTAACAGGCATGAATCCCAAAAGAGTTTTTTTTAAAAGAGCCTATATGCATAAAAATATGTATAGCAGTTCTTTTCTCAGAGTAAAGAATTGGAAATTGAGGGAGGGTTGCCATCAATTGGGAAATTGTTGAATAAATTATAATATGGGATTATGAAGGAATATGATTGTTCTATAAGAAAAGATGAGCAGGGTACTATCAGAAAAACCTGGAAAGTCCTCCATGAGCTCAAGCAAAGTGAAATGTACTCTGTACATAATAGCAAAGTTGTGGGATGATCAGCAATGAATGACTTTGCTATTCTCAGCAATACAATGATCCAAGACAACTTTGAAAAATTTATGATGAAAAATGCCATCCATACTCAGAGAAAGAACTGATTGTGTCTGAATACAAATTGAAGCATGCTTTTTTTCTAAATTTCTTTTTTTCTTGAGAGTCTTTTTTGGGGGGGAGAGAGAGATCTATGTTTTCTTTTGCAACATAACTTTTATGGAAATATTTTGCATAACTTCACATGGGCCTTCTCAATGGGAGTGGAGTAGGGAGAAACAGAGGGAATCTGGAACTCAAAATTTAAAAAAACAAATGTAAAAATTGTTTTACATGTAGCTGGGGGAAATAAAAATATTTAAGGCATAAAAAAGAAAAGAAATTTGGCTGACAAAGACATGAAAGATAAAGGATAATAACTTGAGGGGATGGTAAAGTCTAGTGAAGGTTTTTTTGAGGACAGGGGAGACCTGGAGGTGATTGAAGGCAGTAGAAAAAAACTAATAAAGAGACAGAGTTTGAAGATTTGAGAGAGAAAAGAGATGTTTACTTGTTCAATCTACTAGAGAATTTAGAAGGTGGGATCAAGCTCACAATGGTTATCCAAGTATAGGTTGAACTAACTAAAATTTCTTCTAACTCTGAAATTCTACGATTCCATGACTGGTCCACATTTATATTTCTCCCAACATATACCATCTCTTACTTAAGTGGCATTCAATAACAATTTTCTTAATTGAATTAAAAATACTTGCAATATCAGGGTAAAGCCCAGACAACCAAATGAACAAATAATTAGGCACACATACTGGTCCCCATAGACAGAGCAATGAAAATGGACTCTATAGGAAGAAGTGTTCCAGAGCCATCTTTAAAAGGAACAATAACTAGATTTTAGAAATACTAAGAATAATTCATGATCTACCTTTATCATACCCCAAAATGAGAGTTAATTGACCCTGTTCTTACATTTCAGGAAACTTTAGGAAAATTAAAGACTAATAACCACAGTCACAAAAATCTCAATCCACCATCAGTATCACCACAATTTTTAAAGTTTGAATTTGAACCTTGTGTACTTTGTTTGAGATAAATAGATAATCAATATGTTTATCTTTCTGAATTAGAAGAGAATAGACCTAATATCATTCGTATGTGAATAGCAAAGAATTCATAGCATCTAGGACCATTTCTCCTGATAATTTGATAATTTCAACATGAACTGAAAGAAATCATGTATTTGTAAAACAAATACAGTTCAAATCTCAGAGTTTAAATGTAATTGCTTTTAGTTTATTTGGGATTTTACCATACATAAAATAAATATACATTTTTGGACTTGATAATATAGAAAATCTTGCCAGTAAAATTCTATTCCTCTTTAGGGCAGGAATGACCTTGAGTTATTGAAGTCTATGCCAGCAGTGCTGGAACATTCTCTCAAGTTGGAAAAAATTTTAGCACACAGTTCATAATAGACTGCAAATGTATTATTGTCTGTGGACCAGTCTAGCTAAATTCAAACAGGCTAGTTACCTAGTTAGCTACCATAGATTGAACAGCAGCACTCAGAAATTAAGAAATGGAGGGGTTGCAGTATAGCAAATACTCATACTGACAAAATCATGCATCTTTCCTGTTCCTGAAATTATTTGAGTAGAGGTCAACAGAATTCTGAATTAGTAAGATTCAAATTATTTATAATATAAATTCCAAACTAGAATAAATAGAAACACAAAACATAAAGGGAAACAAGAAATAACTACAGATAGATATAAAAAGGATAGGATATACTTTGCACTAAGGAATCTACTATCTAGCACTGTGTGCATATTGTTTAATAAATGTTTGTTGAGGGATTATGTAAAAAAAGTAGGCCATTATAGATAATTTGAGATCAATGTAAGCATTGTACAATTTCCCAAATTAAGCCCAGGCCAGTCCCCTCCTTCTACTCACTTAAGACTCAGATTATTACCCATATGTAGGATTTGTCTAATAGAATATACACTTTCATGTTATGATCTGACATGTTGCTAATCCGTTTATATGTCATAATATTAACATTATGCATTTTTCATCTATTTTGTTTTTCATTGTGAATGGTTATACTATTTTATTTTAAATTATTCTGAATTTCACAAAGGAATCATTGTAGAAGTTTCTTAGGTTCAATGTGATTAATATAATGCCATTTGTGAACAAGACCATCTGAAGAACCTCATAATCAATGAGAAATTCTTCTTTTTGAACATTGCATAAGATGTCTTCCCTGACAATAGTGAACACCTTTGGTGAACTATTTTTATGGTGTGCAAGACTTTAATTCATGTCATTAATGAATCCTTGAATAAAATTATCTTTGTAGTAGAATATGTCATGGAATATTGATATTAGTGTGCTTAAGAAAAATATTTTATGTAAAGAAAATTTTTCAAAGTATGATTTATTTAAAATTATCTAATATCAAATAAAGCCAGACATCAACATCTTTCCATTTCTGTCAGGTTGTATAACAATAAAGATATAGTCATTATAGAAAACTGCCCATAGAAATCTCATTATTCTTTTCCCTCAATTTTAGAGAGAATGCCCTTGATGCACATACTTCTCGTTTTCATAATTTTTTTATGAGGATGAGAAAGCAGAAATGAATGCCATGATGTACATATCATTTTTTAATGGGAGAACTATAAAAATACATGACTTCATTCAATACCATAATATTAAAAATCAATCCTATTCCTAGCCAATTTTAAAACTAGATTGACAATGCTTGCTCAGTCATTAATCCCAAAGAGAATCCCACAGTTCTCACAGTTATTGAGTCAGAAAGGTCACCATGGATACAACTCTTTCTGTCTTTGATCCACTGGGAAGAAGCAACAGCTGTTGACCCACACTAGATATTTACACCATTCTGTGTTGTATAAAAGTTGCCCTGATGAAAAGATTCAGATACTGACATAACTGTATTGAAAAAGCGTAAAAAATTATAGAAACAGATTAACAATATTTAAAAAGCATCATAGAGATGAAATTTAATGTAACAATTGAATTGGATTTCAGAGTCTGATTCTTTTTGTACAGCAAAATAACGTTTTGGTCATGTATACTTATTGTGTATCTAATTTATATTTTAATATATTTAATATCTACTGGTCATCCTGCCATCTAGGGGAGGGGGTGGGGGGGTAAGAGGTAAAAAATTGGAACAAGAGGTTTGGCAATTGTTAATGCTGTAAAGTTACCCATGCATATATCCTGTAAATAAAAGGCTATTTAAAAAAATAAATTAAAAAAAAAACAATTGAATTAGTATAGAATGTCATTTATATGGTACACATTGAAATTTTTTATTTAAATTTAAATTTATCACACATGTTTGAAATTTGTAGAGTATTTGCCACAGCAACAAATTGTCTTTGATAGTATCAGATTCTGATAACCATAATGATCCTCTCAAGTAGGAATCTGAGAATTTTCTTTTAAGTGATTCTATTTATTTAGATTAAAAGGCACACAAATTTTTAAACTTCCAGGCATAAATCACCAAAGACCTACTTTATGTCAATTATGAAATTATATTGCTAAGTTTTGAATCATGCAACAAATTGGATGCAACATTTTCTCTAAACCTCATGACTTTTCAAACTTCTTCAAAATAGGAATTATGTACAAGATATAAAGCAATTTCAGTTGATTCTATAATCTAGGACACCAAGAATTCTAATAAGGTAACAATTCAATGAAATAGCAATAGAGAAGTATAATTCCTAACACCTAACATTCACTCAGCATCTACTTCCCAACCACCCACTGGGTAGGTAGAACTATAAAAGACAACCCATAGTCTTGCAACATAACTCAACTTTAATGTTCAGCCTTTAGGGAAAATACATTTCAAGGGGGAAAGAGTCAGAAAGTGATAAATATGAAAATAGAAGGGAGGAAAAGAAGGAAAGACCCAAAGAGCTTAAGAGGAAGAAAGTTAAAGACCTTGTGTATAAACAGATCTCTCTCTCTCTCTCTCTCTCTCTCTCTCTCTTACACACACACACACACACACACACACACACACACACACACATACACACATACATACACGATATTAACAAAGGAGAATATAACCTCAAAATCGACTAAACAAATACAGACTTCCATAAATAACCATTGCAAGACAAATGAAAATTAACCAATACCAGATAAGGCTGAAGACCCTATAATTTCCCAAGAAAACATGGAATCACAGCATGTTCTTTCATGGTTTAAGTATATAAATATGCATATACATTATGTAATGCTGTAGTTGACATTCAATCTATCACAAAAGCAATGCACATTTACTACAACCATAAATTTTATCGTCTAAGTTTTCTTTTCTTCATTCTGAATATTCTCAATTCTTTTTATTGATTTTTATGATACATGATTATATCAATTGGAGAATAGTTGGAAAAATGTGGCATAAGAATATAATGCAATATGATTATGCCCTAAGAAACTATGATTACAAAAATTCAGAAAATTGTGAAGATTTATATGAACTGATTCTTAGAAAAGTAAGGAAAATATGTTTAACATATATTGGATTACTTGCTGTCTAGGGAAAGGGGTGGGAAGGAGGAAGGGAGAAAAAATTTGGAGGTTTTGCAAGGGTGAATATTGCAAACTATCTTTGAATATATTTTGAAAATAAAAAACTATTATTTAAAAAAGAAAAATTAGCCAAACCAGAAAACAATTTATACAAATAGCACAATAATGTAAGGGAAAATAGCATTTGAAAATATCAGAATTCTAGTTATTACAATGATCTATCATGTCTTTACATATTTTGACATGTAAAGAGCCTTCACAATGAATTGTTCTTTGTACCTCTTAGGCAGAAAAGTAGTGACCTATAGGGACAAAACAATCAAATATGGTCAATATGTTTATTTGTTTTGCTTACTGTATTTATTTATTATAAAGAAAGAGTTTTATTAGTGAGAGGAAGGTAGGAATTATTGCGAAGTAATAGCAACGTTGTTTTTAAGAGCTTTAATAAAACATTTTTAAAAAGTAAGACATGAGGGGATGGCTATCAATTGAGCTGAACAAGTTGTGGTATATTATTATGATGGAATACTATTGTGCTATAAGAAATGATGAACAGAATGCTCTCAGAAAAACCTGGAAAGACTTACATGAACTGATGCAAAGTGAAATGAGTAGAATCAGGAAAACATTGTACATTAGCAATAGCAACAATGCAAGATGATCAACTGTGAATAACTTATTCTGAATATACAATGATCCAAGACAACTCTGAAGGACTAATGATGAAAAATACTATATATCTCCTGAGAAAGAACTGATAGAGCCTGAATACAGATTGAAGCATACTTTTAAAAATGTATTTTTCTTGGATTTTTTTGTCTGTTTTCTTTTACAACATAACTGATGTGGAAAACTTGTCATGCAAAAGTTGACTATATGTATAACCTATATCAAACTGCTTGCCTTCTCAATGAGGGCAGTGGGGAAGGAAGGAGAAAATTTAGAACTCAAAATTTTAAAAATAAGTGTTAAAAACATTTTTACATCTAATTAGGAAAAATAAAATAATAAATAAAATTTTAGGATGTTTTTAAAAGAAAACATGATTTTAAGGTCATTTGCTATCCTTGATGAGTTCCTCTGGATCCTCTTCAACTAATCAGTATCCTTCATAAAAGGTGACATAATACTCTAGATATCATTTGACCAGGACAGAAAATAGCAGAACTCTCACCTTCCTAGTCAGGTACATCAATCATACTTCTCTTAACAAAGCCTTCCATTACATTAGTTTTTTTTTTAATGCCACATGACACTATGACTCCTCACAATGAACTTGCAGATCAATATAATACTGAAATCTTTAGAGGTAAACTGCTCTCTAACTTCATTTCCTCAATCATATACTTGAGGTTGATTTTTAAAACTCTGCTTTAAGGTTGTACAATTTCCCTATTAAATTTCATCTTAAATACTTCTAGATCAAATGATAAAGAGGGAAGACTAAATAGTTTCTCCAGTCACCACTTCCCTCCATCCCCATCCTTCACATGCGCAAAAAGAATTATGCAGCAAAGATAGAACAATTACAGCTACCCACTATGGCAGATAAAAGATGAAATAATGGAAGAAAACAAAGATTCATTCTTCTGAGCATATTGATTTATTAAACAATCCATGCCAATTGCTTAACACCCTGTAACAAGGCCCCTTCTTCAGTTTATGAATGGACCCTGAATGCAAAAGGAGACAAAAAAATTTTTCTAGTTCTTTTCAGAGATAGAAAGTCAATATAAGTAAGTTCTAAGAGCTTGCTAGTATTTATATTCTCCAAATACATAGTTTGGTTCAATAATATGAGGTTTACATATATGTTTGGCATATGGTCTGGGAGAGTCCCAAGCTATTGATACACTTCTGCTTTGTTGTAGTATAGTTTCATGTGTGTCAGAATGATCTCATACCCTTTTTTTGTATAACATCATAGCTCTAACATTCAGTGAAATTCTGGACAAAGCATCTATATCCATACTAAACCCATAGTATATACTGAAATCACAATTGACCAGTGCTGCTACCCATTCCTAGCAAGAAGCAACCAGTTTGGCATTTGTGAAAAAATATCCATAGATTGCTATTAGTCCATAACTGGAGTGTTATTTCATTATTATACAATCGCAGACACTTATCAGCTGTGTGAGCTGATAAGTACTAAATCTCTTCTCTATCCTTCCCTCTGCCTACTGACCTCCCTAATTTTAAGTCCCAACTACAATCCTATGTTTTATAGGAAGTTTTCTTCAACCCCTCTTAATTCTAGTGCCTTCCTTCTGTTAATTATTCTCTATTTACCTTTTATATAATTTACTTTGTATTTATTTGTTTGCATGTGGTCTCCATTAGAATGTAAGCTTCTTAAGAGCAGGATCTGTCTTTTACTTCTTTTTGTATTCTCAGCCTCTACCAGGAGGATAATTTTATACACTGTTCCCTCTCTCACCTGACTGCCTCTAGGCCTATGGCTCTGCACTAGTGATGTTCCTTTGTTTTGATTTTTTTACCCCGAACTCAAGAAAGAGTCTTGGAACTTGCTAAGACTTTAGAGGTAGATTGACCAAGAGTGTCTGTCTTACCTCAGGCATTTTTGGCAGTGGTTTCTATGTCTTTATAACTACCATGACATTGGAAACATGCCCTAGCTCAGTTATTGTCATTCATTTTTATGTGTTCTCAGTATCCACTGGACCTATATAAATCAGTCTCTATTTCACCCTGAGGAAAAACTCAGTAAGCTTTTCTCTTTTAGGCTGCACAGCATTAAAGACAAAATTAACATAAACTTCCAGTGACCCACCTCCCTCAAGCATGTAATCATGGTAGGTAACAACTGGTTATGATCCATAGTGGTTTTTCATGATCAAGTTATTCATTGCCACTAAGGCTGTCCTTCTTTAGACTCCATCATTCTCATCACTTTGTGACTCAAATACTTTCTAGTGTCTAATATTTATTGTTATCTCTACAAACCAATCTTTCCAACTCTGTATTCTTTGATAAAAATCCTTATATTCATTACTTAGCTCCCAAATGTACAGTGGTCCTTCTCTTTCTCCTCTAAGTCACACTTCTATCTTCTAACTTCTCCATATTAGTAGTTCATTCTCACTCTTTAGATCCTTTTTATTATTTTTTTCCATATTGAAACTCTTCCTTTTTGTTTTTGGCTTATTTGTTTGGGATTTTGTTTTTGTTTTTGCTTTTTTAGCGATACAATTTTTCATTAAGAGGAGGAATAAAAAGTTGTTCCATTAATCCATTTATCTTCTCTCCTAGGAGGAAGACCACCCTGAACTTTGAACATGGATAACAGTCATTTGGTCTTGGTTGAAATACAAACATCACACATACTGTGCAGATTGTCCTACAAGAGTTGTCCTGCTTTCTGTGCTTGCTACTGATAAGATTTTTAATCCTTCCTTATTCTTTGGAGTAGATTCCCTTTGAGATGAAACTTGTAAATTTTTAATTCTGTTGCTCTCCTCATCTTGATAGCATCTTCTCACCTTAGTTAACAATAGATCTTTATTAGCTTCTTCACAGAAAACACAATTCCTTTCTCCTTTTTTTATTAACCTTTAATATTGTCTCCCTTATTCTGTATTATTTTCTTCTCTTTAACTTTCCCCTCTTCTTATAGTTCTTTTTCTTCTTCCTAGATTAATGCTTTTCTTCTTCCTAGTTCTTATTGTCTTTATTTTGCTCCTTCTTCTCCTTCTGTCCTGCTTGGTTTCTTTTCTTCACATCCTTTCCCTTTAAAATCCTTCATAACCTGGCCCCTGCTATACTTCCAGTGTTTTCAGTACATACCCTACAATCCACTGAAAGTAGCCTCTTGACTGTCCTTTACCAAAAAAAAAAAAAAAAAAATACTCCATCTTCTGACTCAATGCTTTTTTCACAGATGGTTTTCTATGCCTAAAATGCTTTCTTTCCTCATCTCTACTTTCTGGTTTCACTGGCTTCCTTCAAGTTTTAGCTAAAAGATCACCTTCTGAAAGAAGCTTTTCCCAGTGCCTTTTATCAAAAATTATCTCCAATTTACTAGAGAGAAAAAGATATCATGTTTGCACATAGCTTTTTGCATGTTGTCTCCTCCATTAGAATGTTTGAGGGCAGGGACCTTTTTTTCCTTTCTTTATAACCTCAACATACAACATGGCACCTGACACCCTTAATAAATGTGTGTTGATCAACAGACTAACTTTCTATTTTTTAAACTTTATTTTTAAAACCTCCATAATTAATCTCTAGACTTCTTAACAACTTCCAAACTTTCCAAATCTTCACAATTCCTTCTTCAGTTTGAACCTTTCTTCTATACATTCTCCCATTCAACTTTCTTCCACTGTTTTGGAAATCTCATCAAGGAATATTGCCCTAATACAGAAAGTCATTGAATCAGCTCTCAGTTAACTAGGTCAGGGTCTACTCTTTATTGAATTACTATTTTTATCCACATCTTTTCCCTTACACTCTACTAGCTCTGAATGCTAATTCATCTATTTGCTAATGTCTAAAAGAAGAAGCAGGGTCATTTTCACATAATAAGAATATACTGATGATATTACAATATCAGGGAAGCAAAACATTTTGATAGAATTTTATCTGTTTACATCATTGATACTTTGTTAAAATCTTCTTTCATGCCTGTTCATGGAAGAGATATGATCTTTGTTTACTGAAGTCTATGCCAATGAAAGGCAAATTTTGACAGGTGCTTTTTAGCTAAAAAGGCTTCAATATTTGATCATCAATTGACTGAGTGAATATTCTCTAAATACCAGACTATCCATGTGCAAAGAAGCTCACCACAAAAAAGATTGGCTAACAGGGAAGACTGGAGCTAGTTGGATTGGAGGTAGCTTCAGCCAAAACTACAGAAACTTTCACTTGTTCCAACAGTTTGAGAAGTCAGAGGTCTGAATCCTGAGGAATAGGAGGTCTGAGCCTGGAAAAATTAGGGGAACTTCTGCTGACAAGGAACACCTGGCACAATTGTGCTGCTAATTGGTTTGGGATTCCAAAGAGGAGGGGAGAATTGAAGGAAGACATAAAGTCAGAAGTACCATCCCCCTCACCCCAGAACTGGAGGTGATTACACTAAGTTCTTATTAAAAAATAAATATGAGCAGGCAAAGGAAAAGGAATACAACCATAGAAAGTTACTATGGAAATAGAGAAGACCAGGATTTATTTTTAGAGGAGAATACTAAAGTTAAAAAAAAAAAAAAAAAAAAAAAAAACCTTCTCCTGTCCCAAAGAGTAAAGCTAAATGGCTACCTCCCCAAAAAAGAATTTATAGAACTCCAAAAGTCTTTTAAAATCATAAGAGAGAGGAAGGAAAGATGAACAAACAAAATTAGGATAATCCAAGAAAAATAAGACTATGAAATGAATGTCGACATTCAGTCTTAAAAATGAAAATGACTATTTGACCTTGTGAGACTAAAAAATAATAAAAAAAATATAAAGAATTAAAAAATAGAAGAGAATATGAGATATTCTCTCATAAGAAAAACAATAGATCTAGAGAACAAATCAGGAAAAGAAAATAATAATTGGACTACCTGAAAGCTATGACCAAAAGAAAGACTCTCAGTACAATACAAGAAACAAATGAAATGATAGAACAAGAAGGAAAGGTAGAAATAACCGCCTCAAAGAGATCCTATAAGAAAAACATAGAAATATCATTGCTAAATTTTTGAAAACCCCAGATCAAAAAGAAAATTTTATAAGCAACAATAACAAGTCAAATATACTGGAGCTACAATAAGAATTGTACAGGATTTTTTCAATGGCTGCCATAAAAGACTACAGATCCTGGAATACTATATATCTACAATCAAAAAAAAAAAGTAGGGTTGTGGCCATAAATACAGAAAAATTAAATATAAAATACTGAATGGAAAAAATGGAAATTTAATGAACTGACAGATTTACACAATTTTTCTCTCAAACTCAAACTCAATAAAAAATTTAACATATACATCAGAGACTAATTTCAAAGGATTCAATAAGGACAAATTGTTTATGTTTTATACAAGGAAATATAAACCATATGCCTAAGATTAACATTAGTAATTGGAGTTTTTTGAGATGATGAGAGCCTTCTACACCCAGAGAAGGGACTGTGGGAATTGAGGGTGGATCACAACATAGGATTTTCACTCTTTTTGTTGTGGTTTGCTTGAATTTTATTTTCTTTCTTTCTTTTTTTTTTTTTTTTTTTTTTTTTTTTACTTTTTGATCTGATTTTTCTTGTACAGCAAGATAATTGTATAAATATGTATGCCTTTATTTAACATATATTTTTATTATGTTTAGCATATATTGGATTACATGCCATCTAGGGGAGGGAGTGGGAGAAAGGGGAGGGGGGAAATTTGGAACACAAGCTTTTTCAAGAATCAATGTTGAAAAATTATCCTTGTATGTGTTTTGAAAATAAAAAACTTCAGTTAAAAAAATTAGTAATTGAGTCGTCCAGAAGACAGCCTAGGAGAAAGATGAGTATATTGGAATTCTAAAAAGCAAAACCATCTAGGAAAAAGTAAAAATAGTAACTATGCTATATGAATGAGGTTTGATAGCAAGAAACAATACAGAAGAACTAGATGGGAGAGAAGGGCGGGTAGTTCTGAGAACCTACTAGCATCAGGAATGGGTTAAAGAGGGGACATCATAAACCTACATACATATATATATGTGTGTGTGTGTGTGTGTGTATAAATTCATATAAATACACACACATATACATATATTTATATATATATATATATATATGTACCAAGAAAAATATAGCACCTTCACAATCCATAAAGAAATAAGGGGAAAAGGAATAGCATAAGGTGGGATACAGAAAGAAGTATAAATCAACAGGAGTGGAATAAGGAGTGTAGATTAATAGGAAAGGGATAAAGAGAGAGGGAAAGGGCATATAGGATAAGGTGGATTAATAGGAATCAGATAAAGAGAGGGAAAGGGTCCAAAGAGAAGATAAGGGAGGGATCCAAAAAAGTGGGGTGATGAAGAGGTTAAGTAATAGCAAGGCAAGTCAACAGGTAGAAGTAGAGGAGTTAGCAGGAATAGGAAATGAGATATATACAAACATAATAACAACGATCAGGAATAGAATTTATTATCAAACTTAAGACAAAGTCAAACTTAAAAAAAGATTCAATCAAGAGAGAACTCTATATTATATGTCAACCATATTAATATTGCTTTACATGTATATGTATATTCACATATATATGTATATATGAAGTTATACCTATGTGTATATATGTATGTGTGCAGGTATACATGTGTATATACATATGCATACATGCTTAACTTCAGCCTGCTTGGGGGAAGTGGGGCAAGGAAAACGGGGGAAAAGAATAAAAGAGTGCATAGAAGAGAACAAAAGAAAACTTACAAGGAAGCAAAGAAAAGATAGACAGTTGTGAATACAATATAATCTACTATTATATATATTTTCCTGAAATGGAAATATATTATGACATATTTTGAATCCTTCATGATGTTACTGACAATGTTTCTTTGGTTTTATTATTTCTTCTTTTTTTCTATTTTCTTTTTTCTTATTTTGCATTTGTTTTAAATAAATAAATATATACATATATATTTTTAAAGAGTTCTTTAAATATCAAAGAAATTACTGGTTCAGACTAATTTTATTATTCTACATGTGCCCTTTGTACTATCCCTGATTTAAATACTGAATAGGAATAGAATCTTTGAGGGATCAGAGTATACTCATTTGAACTTAATATAAATGATATATGAGATAAAAACTCATGTTCATCTGATATAATGCAAACATCAACCTTTTGCATGTTTCAGATTAAGTCTTCATTTGGTTTCATGATAGTTCTGACAGTTCTTATTAACTTGTACCCATAATTAAAATAAATTAGAATGTAGATTTTAAAAAACCCAATAAATTCATTAAGCCTCAGAATTGGAAAGCCATTTACTCCAACTCTTATCAGAAACACCATACAAATAATGGTTAGACAACGAAAGGTAAATTTAATAAAATCTTACCTCTAATGATTTTTATATGAATTTGTTAAAAGCAGTCTTGTTTATCCTGGACTTAACAATTTTAAATAAGGATAGTACACACAATAATGACTATTAATTTTTGCATTCCTAAATAATTTTATTTGCAAGACTTTGAGAAACACTTAAATTTTATTTTTCAAATAACAAGCATTAATTTTCTCTTCCTTTAATCTCCTCCATTGGTAAAGAAAAAAAAGAAAAATAAAAAAATTATAATTAATATGCATAGTAAATACAATTAATTCTCACACTGACTATATCCAAAAGTGTATGTTTCATGTCTGCCTATTCAGTCTATTATCTCTCTATTGGGAATTGGGTAGTATTTTTTATCCTTGGTCCTCTGGAATCATCACAGTTGATTATTGACTTCCTCAGAGTTTTTAACTCTTTCAAAGTTATTGTAGTTTATTGTTGCTATAGTACAAAATATTATTCTAGCTCTGCTCACTTCATTCTTCAGTAATACAAGGCCTTCAAGGTTTTTCTGAAACTATCTTTTCCATCATTTCTTATGGCATAACAATATTCCATTACATTCAGCCATTCCTCCAAATAAGATACTCCCATAGTTTCCAGTTCTTTGCCACTACAAAAATTAATCAATAAACATTTATTAAGTGCCTAATATGTACTAGGTACTGTGCTAAGTGGTAGAAAGAGTTGTTAAAAATATTTTTTGCACATATTGATCCTTTTCCTCTTTCTTTGATCTCTTTGGAGTATAGTCTAGTAGCAAAATCATTGAATCAAAAAATATGGACAATTTGATAACTTTTGGGGCATTGTTTCAAATTGCTTTCCAGAATGATTATACCAATTGATAACTGCACTAATAATGAAATGTTGTGCTTGTTTTCCTGCAGCCCCTTTAACATTTGTAATTTTTCTTTGTCAATTTTATCAGTCTGATAGCTTTGAGACTGAAAGTCAGAATTGCCTTAATTAGCATTTTTAAAAATTACTAGTGACTTGGAGTATTATTTTATATGGTGCCTGATACCATATATTCAAAAACAGCTTGCAAAGATTATGACCCACTCACCCATTGATTAGATTGCCTTTAAACTCCTCATGAAGTTATTATCTCATCCTACTGGAATATCTGTCAGAGACACCATAGAAGTTGCCACATTGTTAGAATCTGTAGATAAGATCCTTTCTGATTCTAAGATTCCATGAGTTTTAAGATTCTAAGTAAATTTTCTCATTTTATATTCTAGTCATATTAGTGTTCCTCCAAGCACACTAAACTAAATCTCTTGATGTAGGGGGGTGGGGGGGAATAAGATTAATTAGACTAAAGGAACTAGAATTCTTTGCCAGGAAAGAAAGAAGACACTTTAAAGTTCATTAATTAATTTAAATTAATCATTTATTAAGTACCTACTAAGTGCCAAACACTTTGCAATGAACCTGGATAAAAAGACAAAAATGAAATAAACCTTCCTCTCAAGGGAAAGAATATATGAAATAAATACAAAATGATTTTAACAGAGACACTAACAACAGAGAAGAAATCAAGAAAGACTTTTGATAAGAACTGAGGAGAGTATTCCAAGAATGGGGAACAGCCTAAATAAAGGCTTTGATTTGGGGCCATATTGAGTTTAAGATGTCAATGAACAGGAATATACTGGGAACTAACTCTGGAAACACACACATACAGATGTTTGACACTTTTAAATCTGATCTGCATTATTAACATTTTCCCATCACTTTAAAAAGTACAATCAGCAAACAAAAATTGCATCCTAATTAATAGCATCTGCTCATACTAAAAATTTAACAATTTCTAGAGGGGGGTCCAGTATATCCCTGCCCTTGAAATGCCTAGGTGGAGAGATTCACCAGGCAATTGGAAATATGTGGCCAGAAGTCGGGAGACAAATATAGTTTAGTTATGTCCAAAAAGACAAAACATAGGTAAGAAATCAACATTTAATCCCTAACATGTATTGTTGACAAGTGGCCACTTTGGGATCATTTCCGGTGTCATCTATTTAGCCTCTTCAAACAATCCATCATATCTCCCTCAGAGTAACAGGATTTAAGAGATCCCCCAAGATAGCTGGTCCTTTTAGTAATTTCCTGAGACATTTATGTCAAGCCTGAAATTGAAAGCCCCATAATTTGTAGGTCTCTGTCTCGTCTTTGCAAGTAGAACCAATTCCTGGAGCCTTTAAGTAACTTGGTCCCTTTTTCTGGTGACCCTTGATAAAGAGGATGTTATCTACTATCTATCTTCTCTAAAGAAAGAAAATGAGGAAATTTCAGTTGGATAAAAAAAATGATTATTCTACAAAAACAATTTCTTTGTAGCTTTTTAACTATAAATGAGATGTTCAGGTATGATGGTATTTGAATGCAGAATGATGAAAGAGATGACTTCGAGATCCCTTTTAGATTTCTTAGTTATGTTTTAATGTATTTAAGAATTTGAAAAAAAAATTCTTACAGTTGAGTGTTCCTTGAAACTCAAATATGCCCTTGATTAATTTTTGATTATAAAGGAGAAAAGCAGTTTGAATTTTTGTGGTGGTAGAAAGATCCAGAGGAAAGACTAATATGTGAAGAAAATTTGAAGAAAACCAAAGTTAATGCTTCAGCTCTGCTACTTACTTGCTAGGCAGTCTTGGCAGTCTTTACACAAAGACAACTGATTGATTAAATTAATTACATTTGGTTAACATTTAATTTTAAAATAAATGATAGACCAAGCAAATGCTGTAGTAAAGTTGAATTAATTTGAATTGAATTGATATTTAAGGAAGAAGAGATTGTAATAGGCCAGAGTGATCTCAGAAAGCTTCATAGAAGAGGAAAGATTTGAAGACATTCCTTGAAGGCCCTAAGAGATATTGCTGAAGAGAGACAGCAGGACTGTCTTAATCACTAACACCCCACTTGGCTCAATCTCCTAGGTTGTTATTTAGTTGTGTCTAACTTTTCCTGACCCCAAAGACTTTTCTTGACAAAGCTGACAGAGTGGTTTGCCATTTCCTGTGTCCCCATTTCAAGGAAGAGGAACTGAGGCAAATAAAGGTTAAGTGACTTGCCCTGGATCACAAAGTTAATAAGTGTGTAAGGGCAGATTTAAATTCTTATTTTCCAGACTCCTGTTAATAGAATGTTTTGCAAGCCTTGAAGGATTCTGTTGAATTATATTTACAATTTTTTTTATTTTTTGGCTGGATTTTAGTATAATAAAGTAAGATTATTATTGAAAAGATAAAGAACATGGAAGAATGGATAGGAATCCTTGCCTTAGAATCAAGATGTGTCTTACCTTTGACACATACTGAGTGTGTGACCTTGGGCTAGTAATTTAACTTCTCAGTACCTCCAAGTAACTTTCCAAGGCCACAAATCTTTGAAAAGTTGCTGCTGTATTGGTAGATGGCATTTTCTCATCTGAGATTTTCTTATACTGATAAAATCATAAATTCATTCCCTATCCTAGGGGAAAAACCAAACTCCATTAATACAATGTAAGGTTGTAGGTGAATGATTAGGCTTAAATGAATCATTTGACAAATATTTACATGCATATTTGGCCTAAACACTGAAAAATAAAAATAAAACACAGTCTCTCTGCAGAAGCAACTCACACGTTAAAAAGTTAAATATATAATGAATATAGAGATTATGAGAAGCAGTGTAATATATTGAAAATAGAAGAAAACAAGTACTGTATTTATAAAGCATTGACTCCAATGCTTAATTAAATGCAAGCACTGTGCTAAATATTTTACAAATATATTCTCATTTAATCCTTACAAAATTCCTATGGAGTAGGTACTAATAGGATCTGAACATTATAACAGACTTGCCCAGAGTCACATAGTAAGAGTCTGAGGCCTCATTTGAACTCAGGTCTTCATGATTTCAGGCCCAGGATCTATCTACTATACCACCTGGCCATGGTAAACTGCTAAAACTGCTATCAGATTCAAATCTTATCACAGATTTACTATATGCCTGTTTTATTTTAGACAAGTATATCACAACTACTTTCCCATTTTCTCATTTGTAAAAAGAAAAGGGCTAAATCAAATGGACAGCTTGGTGGTTAAGTGAATAGAGCAGAGTACCTGGAGTCAGGAAGACTCCTCTCTGAGTTCAAATATCAGTGTCAGATACTTACTAGCTGTGTGACCCTGGGAAAGTCACTTCACTGTTTGCCTCAGTTTCCTCCTCTGAAAAATGAATTAGAAAAGGAAATAACTGTTTTTGTCATAATATAATAACATTATATTATGACAAAGTAGAATTACACATTAATATATATTATAATTATTATTATATTTATCAGAAATAATGAACAGGCTAATTTCAGAAAATCCTAGTTTTACATGAAGTAAAATGAACAGAACCAGTAAAACATTGTATACATAACAGTAAGACTATATGATGATGATCAACTATGTTAGATAGACTTAGTTCTTCTCAGCAATATAGTAATCCACAATTTTAATAGAGTTTCCATGTGGATGCCATCCACATCCAGAGAAAGAACCATAGAGACTAAATGCAGGTGAAAGCATACTATTTTCATTTTTTGTTTTTTGTTTTCTCTCTTGGAGTTTTTCCCTTTTGTTTTGATTGTTCTTTTCCAACATGACTCATATGGAAATATGTTAAAAATTGATTGTACATTTATGACCTATTGAAATAGGTTTGTTCTTTTGGAAATAAGGATGATAAGGGGAAAAAATGGAACTCAAAATCTTATAAAAATAAATTCTTGAAAACTATATTTATTTGTAATTGAAAAAAAATGCCATGAAAATAAAATTTAAAAAAAGAAAAAAAAAAAGAAAATCATCCAAAGAAAATCATCCTAAGACTCTGAATTCCAAGCCAAGGAATCTGGCCTTAATTCTCTAGGGAATATGGTACCATTGAAGGCTTTCAAACAAGGGAGGAATAGGATGAAAACAAATGAAAATTGAATACAAGCATTGCATTAATAAGGTTGCCCCAGTCAAGATCATTTTCCAATTTTCTTTTTAGGGGGCTGGGCCTGTAACTAGTTACATTGATATAGGAAATTCCTGTGAAGAAATTTATTGCATCAGTGCAGAATACCAATCTATAATTTTAGAATTCCCTGGGGCATTGAGAAGTTAAATGACTTGCCCAAGATCCCACATGCATCAGAGTGCCCAGATCACATCTGAACCTAATTCTTCCTGCTTCTGAGGCTAGCTCTTTATCCAGTACTAATGCTCCCTTTCTTTCCAATGATATCCTTACCATATTTTACTAAAAATTCTATCACAAAGTTATAAAACCCCATTATATTTAGATCACGATCACCTATTTAAAGTATTGTTCCTATCTCCTTTGGCCATTTTAGAAATTAATGACATTAGATGAGATGAGTTTATCCTTATAAACAATTGTGTTTATTTCGGGAAAGCTAAAATGTTATCTAAAGGAGACTGCCGGATATAAAGGTTGAAGGAATTGGAATTATTCACCTTTAGGAGAGGGAATATAGGAATGGATGATATTAAGAACATTAAGTTATAATTGAACTTGATTGCACATAATGCATCTCTAATAAGCTCATGTGCCCCATCTTTCTGTCAGATATCTTCCTTCCATTCTTTGCCAGGCACTGTATTTCTGAGTAACTTAGGTCACAGTGGTTTTGGGAATATATGTGCTAAGTGGTAAAGTGTGAACAAGGCAAGAAAGGTTTGGTAGTTCAATCAAGTCCATCCCCTTCCCGGATAAACAATTAAAAGTGGAATTATTGGAAGTTTGAAACATAATTACTCAATTCTAGAACATGTCTGTTAAGATCAAAAGAATAACATTCTCATTTAGAGTGAGGATAAAACAAAAAAAAATTAGGTTTAAATAGCTTGGGAAAATCTAGAAAAAATGTAATGCATTAGAAGGCTAAAAAAAAATTAGGTTTCAATAGCTTGGGAAAATCTAGAAAAAATGTAATGCATTAGAAGGCTAAAAAAAAAAATAGGTTTAGATAGCTTGGGAAAATCTAGAAAAGATGTAATGCATTAGAAGGCTAAAAAAAATTAGGTTTCAATAGCTTGGGAAAATCTAGAAAAGATGTAATGCATTAGAAGGCTAAAAAAAATTAGGTTTAGATAGCTTGGGAAAATCTAGAAAAGATGTAATGCATTAGAAGGCTAAAAAAAATTAGGTTTCAATAGCTTGGGAAAATCTAGAAAAGATGTAATGTATTAGAAGGCAATTACAAATAAAGATGGTACACTTCTCATCATATCCATAGTTAGATTTAGATCACTTTAGATCTCTGAATACATTAAAATCACTATTAGGCACTTTCATTGGTTTTATTTTAATTCTCTTGCCTTATAAGTAAAATCCATTGTAGCAGTGGTCATTTGGCAAGACTATAAGAGAATTATTACTAAAAAATAATTTTCTCTCTCTGTTCCTGGTTAAAAGCTGTTGGTTCTTGATTCGTAATTTTTTTTTAATTTTTAAATTTTAAGTGAGCCCCAACTACCTCTTGAGCACTAAGTTTTCCTTCCCAATGAGACGTAGAATAGTATTTCCTATGGAAAGTATTCTCTCCAAAAATATAAAATAAGTCTTATTGTAGGGAATAGGTCAATAGGCGATCCTAGTCCTGGAGGTTTGCGTCTAAACCTGACTAGGATCAGCAGAATTATGAGCACGCTGGTGAACTGATACCAGAGTACAGTAGTAGAGAGAAGGAATGTGTTAGGATCTAGCCATAGCAGAAGCTCAGAGGGGATCGGAGGGAGCCCTGAGGGCCAGTGGCCAAGAGCCTGGAAACCTTTCTAGGAAGGTGAAGTTTGCAATAACGCCCCAACTAAAGTGGTCATTTAGGGACTCTTCCCGAAATAAAAGGTGAGTGAGCCAAAACCTCCCCTCTTCTGAATGGCCTCCAAGCCAAGTTGGGGGGGGGGGGGAAGGGGGGAGCAACGGAGCATGCAGGGCTCTCTGTTCTCAGAGCCTGCCCTCTGCTCTCCTTCCAGGGATGAGTGACAGCGACAACAGGTGGAGGGAAGGGTGGGGGAGCTGTCCATGGCGTCTCAGGAATCCCCACTTCTAGGGGAATGTTGCCCCCTTCACCTTCCACCAGGATCTCCTTAATTGCTCCTTTAAAGAGTCCCCCTTTAAAACAAAATTCTTTGAAATGGTGAGGAAGCAATGTTTCTAAACTAAATAAAGCTTCTAGAAAGAGAAATAGAAAAGTCACAGGCAGAGGGGCAATCGATCCCAATTCACTCCCTTGGCTCCCAACCCTCGGAAACTAGCATAAAGCGGCCACAGATTTAGGCTAGACGCCCTTGACCCCCATCCGACCCCCCGAACCTCGGCAGCTTTAGTCACTCTTCCGTAAAAGTAAAAGGGGGGAAAAAAAGGATAGTGATAACAGGCGTCTACATATTATTTTAAAGTTTGCCAAGTCCTTGACATATACTGTTTCATCTCATCTTTAAATTGGGGCCCCCTCCCTCTTCCTCACCACCCTCCTCTCGCAGAAGAATTCATTCAGGTCTCTCCCTTCCACCTTCCCCATTTCAGATTACTGGTAATCCGCCCTTGCCTGGGTAGGGCAAAAGCCGCCCGCCCGCGCCTGCCGCGCAGCACCGCAACACGGAGAGGTCCCAGGAGTCGCCCGCAGCGCCCCCTCCCTCGGTTAAAGGGCCCGCCCGCACCACCTTCCCCATCCCCCCTCCCCCGGCAGCTAGGGGACTTCAGCTTGTTCCCGTGTGGCAGGTTCACGCCCCCGCGTTGGAGCCGCCGCCTCTGCAGCCACTGCCGCGAGCGGGGCGGGGGTGGGGGGGTGGGAAGAAGAAAGTTCCTCTCGTCGGGAAACGTGGTTCTGCTTCATTTATTTGAAGGTTTCGAGGTCCGGTCTTTTTTAGTTGTTGGGTTTTTTTTTTTTTTTTTTTACACTTTAAAACTTTTTTTTTTTCTCCCAAAGGGAGCCCAGGGAAGATGGAGACGGATTCAGGAGCGGTGAGTAAGAGGGGACGGGATCCGGGGTGGGCCGGGCCGCCTCAGCCGCTGCCTTCCCCTTCTACCCTCCTTGGGTGAGCGAGGGCTCAGGCTTCCGTTTTGGGGTCAAGCAGCGGGACTGGGTCAACAGCTCCCCCAAGGAAGGAGCCCCCCACCTCGCCCTCTGGAGCCCAGGTTACGGCCTCTAACGCCGCCGCCGCGGGCCAGTCGTAGGGGTGCTGGTGGGAAGCTTGGGGGCGAGGAAGGAAGACGGCCTGGACCCGAGGGCGTCTTTGGAAGGGGACGGAGATTTCTGGGGGTGGGCGGCAGCCAGGCCATGTGCCTCGGGAAGGAGACTGGAAAGGTGTCTGAGGCTCGGCGATGGCGACGCCGCTGTGCGCAGACCGGGGGTTGTGAGCTGTGAGCTCTCCTTTCCCGCCGAAACCACGGCCTCGAAGACCACGCACCCTCCCAGCGCCCACCCGGCCTCCGACGCAAGGAGAATTTTTCTAGCTCAGCCATGGCCAACTCAGGCCTCGAGGAAGCCTCTGGTGAGGCTACGAAGTGGCCCCCTCCCCCTGACCCGGCAGAAAATGAGGGGCAGGGTCCAGTGCCTGGGGTCCAAGGCCCGTCTGAGGCTTTGCTCTCCTTCGCCAGTGTTGCGAAGGGACCGCCGAGGGGGGAGGGGAGGAACCGGGCTGTAGCCCTAAGGCAACGTGCCTGGCTGTGTTCTGCCCCGCCCCCTCGCCTTGCGGCAGGACCAATGGGCGCGCCCGATGCGCAGCAGTAAGGCTGGTCCCGCCAGCCCCAGCACGCGCGCGTGGAAGGCGGGGCGCGAGGCGGGAACGAGGCCGTTGAGGTTTCCTCTCGTTGGGTACGGGGATTTATGCAGAGATGGGGGCGCTTTGAGGCTGGAGGACGGATCAACTTTATTGGCCCTAAGTTCCTGCTTGTGTCCCTTCTTTTTCCTCCCGATCCCTGGGGAGGGAGTGTACCCTCGAGACCAAATCGGCTCTGGTGACGATCTCAGGCAGTCTGAGGCAGTGCTTGCGGCTTCCATTACCCCGCTGGCTGGCCTCCGAGGGGACGGGGCGGCTCTGAGACAGGGGCCGTGACGGTTAGGGCGCCCTCTTTCTTTCAGCTCCGTTTGCAAAACCTGTCACGTTTTACAGTTAAATTAAGCCATGGTATTTAACTCCCAAAGAAAGCAGTCACTAAATGGACATTACTGTGGGAAAGAATTTTACTAATAGTATTTTTGCCGAAATATTTTTGCCGCACGTTAAGGTGTGCGGTATGGAATGGAGTTTTCGTCTTTAGTAAGTGATGGATCCATTTTTCTGAATTGCTTCTGTAATGCTACTTAGATGTTGTCGTGGAAAGTTACTCACAGAATTATGGACGGAAATATACTTTTGTCGTCCAGTCTTGTGCAACTGTAACTCACCCTATTTGTAGTTTTCTTGACAAAGAGTGGTTTGCCATTTCCTTCATGTTTTACAAATGAGGAAACTGAGGTGAACAGTTAAATTACTCGCCCAAAGTCACACAGTAAAATTCTGAGTTTAGATTTGAATTTAGAAAATAGTCTGAATGCAGGCCCAGCACACTATTCATTGTGCCATATTGCTGGGTTTTTTGGTTTGTTTGTTTTGAATCTCGAGATTGTCATCAGTGACAACTTCTATTCTGTAAATAAGAGTATCTCTCTCTTGCCATTGGTTATAGAGACAGCTTCATGGGTTTTGTTTTACAAATGGTATTTTTTTTCTATTCCTAAACATCCTGTGAAATCTAATCAGGTTAGGTATAGCATAACACAATTTCTTTTTTGCATTTCACAAATAATAAAGCCTTTTTTTTTTTTAACTTTCTCTCTTAGGAAAAAGGAATGAATAGTTAAATAATATTGAAAAGGGGTTTATTCTAGTCAAGTCTCTCTTCCCCTTGAAAAAAAAGTATCCAGAGAAGTTTTTTTTTAATTTTTTTAATATTATTTTGTATTAGTATTATTACTTTTGTCATAAGTAATGCAATGCAGATAATTCAGATTTGATTTAAATACAGTAAAAAAAAAAAAAAAAAACCCACAAACCATTAAATCTGATCCCTACACACATTCAGCCAGATATTCAATGTTAGTGGAAAGGTAAGTTTCTGCCAAACTACTAAGAGAAAAATTGTGATATAAATAAGTTACTGTTTTACAATCTTAACAAAAATGGACTCTCACTTTTCTGCAGTTCTTTTAATATACATACAAATTTAAACTTTTCATTAATGTTGTCTCCTGAAGGAATCAATCCTAATAGAAGTTAGAATAATGTATTAAAATGTAATGAAAAAGCATTTCTTGTTAAATATTGTGTGTATATACATATATGTACACTGTGTTAAATAACTGCATAATTCAGCTTTTTCTAACTCAGATTGGTGTTCCTCTCAATTTGAAGTGGTGAGTTTTTAAGGTACCGTAAATTCTAAAAATAACTACAGGTAGGAAGGTGTTAAAGCTTAGCCCAGAAATTTAGTTGGTATCAGGGAAGATAATTACTAGTTGCTCACTTTAAAGTCATTTGTTTTTCCTCAGTTAAGAATTAACCTTGACATCAACTCTTCCCTCAAATGTGCTAGTTAGTATTTGTTCTATTCTTGCTTTTCAAGGACATTAGTCTTTTGTTTTCTTTCAAATTTTAGTAGTATCAACAATAAAATGTTTTCTTGTGCTTTATTCAATGTGTTTATATATATATATATATATATATATATATATATATATATAAATAAATTTAGGACAGTTGTCAGGTTTTCTACATTTCCTTTAATCTAATGTAAATTTGACTACAGGGGTAACTAGGTGGCACAAATGGATAGAGTTCTGGGCCTGGAAGTCTGGAAGACTAGAGTTCGTTTTTCAGCCCCAAATGCTTTCTTACTGGCTGTGTGACCCAGGGCAAGTCACTTAACCCTGTTTGCCTCACTTTCCTCATCTGAAAAATGACTTGGAGAAAAAAATAGCAAACTACTCCAGTATCTTTGCTAAGAAAACTCCAATGGTATCACAGAGTGTCGGACATGACTGAAAACAACTAAACAAAAAATTTGGAGATAGATATTCTGTTTTTTCATGATTTAGTTTATGAATTTCCTTCAAATTGGTCTAATTCTTGAAAGTAACTAAAACAATCTGCTGAATTTCTTTGAATGTCTTAATGAAAGTTGAATTTCCTTGTTCTTTCAAAAAATTTTCTGTGAAATAGTTATTGCCAAAGTATTTTGAGATTTTGACATCACATTTAAATCTTAGAAGGTACTTTAGAAGTAATCTAGAAAAAAAGTAATACAATTAATCTTTTCTAACAGTAAGAATACTATCTATAATGGTCTTAATAAACCATATCCAGCGTCTGTTTTAAACATGTCCAACAACAATATACTATTTACTACTCTTTGGTTACTGGCCACCTCTCACTGTTAGGAACTTGAACCCAGACCAGCCTCCCTAATTACTTCTTCTTGTTGGCCCTCCTTGAGCTCTGTAAATTAATTTAAAATGAATCTGCTGTTTTCCATAGTAAATTTTCTTCAAATATTTAAAAATAGCTATCCACACACATCTGTATTTCCAAGTTGGGTCTCTTTCAGAATAAAACTTTACAATTGCCCCAATAATTCCTTATGTAACATTCTTTCAAGATTTCTCATTATCTTGGGCATAATAGTTTGTTAGGCACTATAGTTTGTTATTAAAGTGTGGTACCCAGAACCAGACAGAATACAGTGATCAGGCAACATCAGTATCTGTAGTAGACTGTTGTTAAGATTACTAACCTCCTTTGGTATGGCCACTATACTTTTCTATTTGTAGCCTAAGATTTCATTTGTGTGAGTAGCATATTTGTCCCTTTTTAAAAACTCATATTCAACTGAAAGTTAAGTAAGCCCTAAAGTTCTTGGGGGGTTTTTTTCTCATTAAATCATTTGTGTCGTGTTACTTTACATTCTGCAATTGATTTGGGGGGATTTTTATCTTAAATTCAGAACTTTTAACTACTACTGAAATTTAATCTTTTTTATTTCAGTCCTTATACTACCATTTACTAGCCATGTGCTCATTTTATTCTTCTGAGTCAGTTTCCTGATATGCAAAGCAAGGTAGTACTTCCATGCCTAATACAGAGTTGACATGAGAATCAAATGAAATTTAATGCTTAAGACTAAAACACTATTGTTATCAATCAGTATGACTTGGGAGACTAATACTCTGAAATCAATATCATTCTATCTGTAGCAATTGGCATAATATTATCTGCAAAACAGTACCTCTATACCACTTTGCCTTTTATAGAATCAATCGACTTGCACAAGACCACATCCATGATAATGGTGAACCCTATTAGCAAGCATACATTCTTTCTTTAAAAAAAAAAAAAATATATATATATATATATATATAGGCAGTTAGGGTTAAGTGACTTGCCTGCTGAGGTCAAACAACTTGTAAATATCTGAAGATTATATTTGAACTGTCCTCTTGACTCCAGGGCCAGTGTTCTATTTATTGCACCACCAAGTCCACCCTTATTCTTCCTCTTAACATCGTGAGCCTAATAAGCTTTAAAAGACTCCTTGTTTGAGGAAAACCATTACCACAGTGTTTTGCTCTACATAATGAAATGGGTTAGGATTTGGAATAAGAGGAGAAAAGGGGTAATTGACAAAATAAAATTTTTTGGTTCTTGGCACCTTTTAGTCTGGCAGCAGGCACTTACAAAGTGCCTATTAAGAGCTGTGCAATGTGGTGGAAATAAAAAGAATTATAAAAACCCTTATAATCTCGCTTTAATTATGTGACTGTAAATATCCAATCTGCTGCTTGCCAAAAAC